>NC_046623.1:17555220-17855220 GCF_900324465.2 Anabas testudineus | reverse complement strand
GAAATTAACACATGACCTAGTTTTACAGAATTGTTCGGTCCTGACACTTTGTGTTATCAATGAGAGTCCATGGGGACATTTAGCAGTTTGTAGATGATCTACCACTGTGCATAGAAAGAAATAAACCCCATCATTCATTTGATTGGTGCATGTTTCTAGACACAGAGGGACTCGCTAAATAAAAGAAAACATGCAAGCCCACATTCCTGGTACATTTCTTTGTCTCTTCTGTTCTACCTGAAAATAATTCCTGCCACATAATTTAAAACACCTGTTCTGTGTTTTGGGCTTTGATAAGCTTTCAAAGTCACGACTCTCTTACTCCAACTTCATCACATTTTGATAAGATTTTTATTGTCTGAAGCGACACACCCACACTAATGCATCACATACTTTAAACACGGAAGACACCTTGTAGTCGTTTCTTTTAGGAAGCATGGATCTAGGAATCTTTCATGAGAGGTAGATTTTATAGAGTGAGCATATCAGAAAGTTGTAATTGTGCCTTCACATTGTATTTTTACTGAAGTGTCCACAGTTTGAGGCCTGAGACTCCTCTATGTATTTAACCGATCAGTTCTCCAGATGACCTCCATCATGGTGCCAGCTGTAGAGGCTGGGGGCCCTGTAAACATCCACTTCAGAGAGGTTGGTGTCAGATAGAGGGCATGCCAATTCCCCTGACACGTCTGGTTTCCACTTTAACATGGCAGCTGTTGTCGTGGCATCATGCGCGGTGCCAGCAACACTTTCGACGGGCGCCCACCAGATGCGAGTAAGGAAAATAATCAGTGTGAGGGAGGGCTGGACATTTTCTGGGCTGTGTGAGTGCAGTCACCTGACGCAGGAATGGAGCCAGCATTAGCTTCATAAGGACAGGTATATTAGCTGTAGCCAGCTAAATGGCAGCCTGCAAATGCGTTGAGACAGTGGCTTAAAATCAAGGCGTTAATGTGTTATTTCTTATTAGAGCCACCATGTGTTCCACCCTCAGGGACCGGGGCTCACATACAGACTGTGATTATGTTTACACTGTCAGCTATTTCTGTAAAGGTGAACACAGTTTCAGTGCCGGGGGGAAACGCACTTTACCACCTTTAGAGGTTGAAACCTCGAAATGGTGGTCAAGGAAAACACACCCAAAAGCAACCATGCAGTAAAGCACAGTGCACCTCAAATAGCTCATTCATTGTTGGACTGTTTTTGTACTGTACGTAGGATTTAAGATACCAACTACCATCACCGACTGTGGCAGTGAAACAGAACTGTCCGTCAGTGTATTTGTCTCCTCTTCAGGCTGTTTTGATCTGGTTATTTTGAGCAGGTTTGTTTCACTTTGTTGAGCAGAAAACAAAGAAAAAATGTTTAGAACAAAATCCAAAGTTGTTTTTTTAAAAGGAACAAGCTGGAGAATGAATAAGAAATCTAACGAGAGACTGTTACAAAAGGTGATTAACTCCACAAAACCTTAAAATAACCTCACGATGGTGAAACTTTATCACCACCTACGCTGCAGAGTGTGTGTGTGTGTGTGCACGTGAAGCAACAAGGGCCACATTTACCTCCATGAAAGCAGAGAGCAAGTTTCCAGCTTTGATTTCATTTGCACACACACCTATTCATGTAATTAGGGGCTGAACTCTGAAGGCAGGCTGCTCTCCAGGTGTGTTCTGCATGTGAAGGTGACAACAGGTCAACATTCATAATTAACACAGCTGAGCTTCATCTTTAAACTGATTACCTCGCTTTATTGAACTAACTTTGTTCAGATAGATGTCTATAAATTAGCACATTACTTTTTGTAAAGTTTTTGATTTTTATTTGTTATTCGTTTGTTTTTATTTGTTTGTTTTTCGGTCTGCAGGTCGAGCAGCGGAGCTCTGCTGTTGTGTGGGATGTTATGGTCACATTACCTTCTCTATGTGCTCAGGTTCTAAGCTGTGCCGGTCGTATATTTGCAACTAAACTCTTCTCACTACAGACATTAACCTTCACATGCTCTCAGTGGGGCACAGTCTATGCACTGGGAGATGGCCACTGTTTCACTGGTGCAGTGAATGATTGCAGTGGTTCCTCCAACCTTCCCGCTCTTACTGACCAGCTGCAGGTTTCTTACTGTTGTCATTTCATGATGTTATTGCTGCAGCTACCATCGTAAATTGTACGTCCAACACTGTGACCTGGCATCATGGCAGCAGGTCTGTCTTTTTGTGTGATCCAGCTGTGTAAGGATGCTGGTAACTCAATAACACCACCTAATATTAAACTCCATTATGACTGATCACACTTTTGAGCACTTTGCCATCCACATGTTCACACTGAGGTGTACTGAGGTGAAACTGCCACAGTGCTTTAATAAACTGTATAAAGTGGCCACATTTACAGGACGTACGCAAAGTAAAAGGACACCTTGGCATTGTTTAGCCTAATTAATGGCTCCATTAGGCTAACTGGTTATTAATGGTGATTATGGCAGGTCATCAGTCAGTTCTATTGCATCGTGTTTGTGATTGTGAAGTGAACTAACCTGCAGAAACACTGAGGACAAATAGTACTGATCCAGTCAGTCTTCTAGTAGAACTGTAACTAACTGATAGAAGTACTTTTTGTGCAGTAACTACCATGACTTCCTGTCTTTTGGATCTGGAGGACCTGTAAAGGAGAGTGGAGGTGAGGCAGGTACGGCAAGAGGAACGAGAATGGAAGAAGGGAAGTGGGAAAAACAGGACGTTTTAGACCTGACTGTCAAAAAGGTATAAAGATATGAGAAAAACGAGAATGAAAAGAAGCTGCATAGAAACAAAAAAACAAGAAGCAACACCAGCATGTGATGAAGATGAAGATGGTGTGTACGAGCGTGTGCACAGTAAGTGTGTGAGCTCTCTGTGGTATTTGAAACACCAGGTAACTGCATGCGTCTGTGTTCCAGTCTGCTGCTGTCAAAGCCTGCTGGGGCTGCTGGGTGAGAGAAGCATGAGAAAGCAGCTGCAGATGTGACGTCTGCTGGGCGAGTGTGTGTCTGCATAGCTATCCAGCAGTGGTCCTCCATGTTGTACACACTTCCTAACAGTGGAGCAGTGGGGCAACAGGGGACACTTTGGAGGCTGACTGTTGGTTATGCTTTAAATCGTGTTATAATTATGTCCAAAACCCTCAGGTGCTGTTTCTTTTGATTTGTGCCAGGAGAAGATCTGCAGGTCACACTCTGCACCGCTTCTGCAGACGTACACACTCGTTTCTATCCACACTCACACAGTATGAAAAGCTTTCAGCCCCACAGAGGCTTTTAGACTATACGGGGGGTATTTAACAGTTTACACGCTGGAGAACAAGTCTCAAAGAATATTTGGTGCATTTTTGTAACATAGATAAAATCAACTTTTGTTTTTATCAATGTCAAGGTGGTTCAACTCCAACTGAAAGTCACTGTAATCCGTGAAAAGCACATATTCAAAAGTATTAATAGAAAAAAGGTTGTTTACTCTAATACACATGTGAATACATGTGTTTATGATGCATCTGAAAGTCTCCAGGTATCTCCAGGTGTGTCTTTTAATCCCATGATGTGTTCAGGATCGACAGAGTGAGAGAAGAGGGAGTTACATCCCTTTAGTGATTCGTCCGGGTACATCAGACTAGCCGGGTGTTGACAGTCACCCTCCCTGCCTCCTCCCACTGTCTGCCTCTAAGGCTGATGACAGCTGCTACATGTCACACACTCCTCCTTAATTTGTCTCCTACTTTCAGCCTTCCTTCTAACCTTAATACCAGTCTGCTGATGGTCTTACTTCCTGCTCTTCCTCTTTAAATAACTATTTATCTAACCTATCGTCTCCTTTCTTGCTCAGTCTCATTCCTTTTCTACTTCCTCTACCTGGATTTCTATACTTCCTCCTTGTATTCATCCTTCTTTTCTTCCGTCTTCGTTCCTCCCCATCGTTCATTTACAGATTCTCTGGGGCTCTGTTTTTTGTTTTTCCTCCCTCCTTGTCATTCCCGTTATCCTCTGCAAATAATTAAAAGAGGATGAAAAGCAGGGGAGGGAAGGAGGGTAAAATGAAAGGAGAGAGAGAACGAGAGAGGACGGGATGACTGTGATTAAGCCATTAAAACTTCAGGCTAATTGAATTGACAAGATGTTAAGTAATTGTCTCTATTTGTCTCCATCCATTATTCAGCTCTTGACTGCTGTTATGACAGCAGCTTGATGCTTATTATAAATCTGCATGTGTGTTGTGTGTGTGTACTACTTTTTGAATTAATATACTGGAAAAACCTGGATTATTAAATACTACATAATACTAATAAAAATACCAGATCTCATTAGTTCTTATTAGCCATTTTCACAGATGACCAACAATGGTTACTGCAGGTTTAACATACAACAGTGGTTTCCGATCTATTGGACTTAATTTATATGCTTATGTTTTTGGTATAAATTAATAAAATAATTGTGTCAACTAATTAAATTCAAGGCAGAGGGGCGTGGCTTGAAAGCTAAGGTCCACCCAGTGTTTACTCCACCGAGTGGGTGGGGTCTAAAAGGGTGGAGCTTGAAGCAGGTGGTGAACAATATGTTTGACAGTGCAGCTTCTTCTTTACAATGACGGGTGTGGGACTGTGGACAGTGACAGGTGAGTGCAGACATAGCACAGGAGGACTGGCTGGGTAACAAAATGATTAATGCATCACTGGTTTGTTTGAGGGATGGACACCGGCTGCTTACAAAGGTAGCAGATGACGTTTTGTTGGGTTATTTGAAATGTTTGGTGGGTCGAGCAGCATGCGGTTATCAGGTGGCTTAGTTTGTTGACAGGAGGCCCGACTGGTTCGCTTGAAAGATTATTAGATATGGCAGACACTAATGGATGGATGTGGTCAGTGTGTGGGCCTGATGGTGCTGCAGACAGGTCTCTCACTCTCATTTAGAGTTTATGTGGTGTTGTTTAGTATGTTCCTTTTCTTTTTGTCAATTATAACTAGTAGATAAAATAAACAGCTAATTTTCATAAAGACCAATTATAAAACCATCATGATTTAGGGTGAAACAGAAATAAATCCATCACATTAGCAAACAAGTACAAAAAATCCATGCATATCCCATCTGACTGTTAACAATCAGGAAAGCTTTGTCTCGTCCGCTCAATGACAGTGATCAGTATTTGGCAGCTGGCTGGTTTGTTTCCTCTGAAAACACATCAGGTGAAGGACTCTCACCACTAAACTGTGCATCAACAGCTGCTGGCACGTGTAGACTCACTAAGAAACGAGCCAGTTGTTGTTAATGAGACGTCTTAGTGAGAAAGGCACACGCAAACAAAGTGCTGGTAATGTGGAGGAATAAAGAACATGGACGTACACGTGTGTAGAAAGGAAAGACAACTAAACTCCAACATGTTGGCACCAATGAGGTGATGTGATTGAGAGCAACACAAACAGGGTATCAGCATCATAACTAACCACACGGTTCCACGATCATCAGCTCTCGCTTCAGATTCTGGTCCCAGCTCTAACACGATTAACATTTTTAATCCAGTGGTTGGCATTCAGCGGCCGACTCTCATCGCTGTAATGTGAGAGCTCTCACTTCTGCTTAAGTACTCAGGACGGAGTAGTTAACGGAGACACATAATGAAGAGAACACACAGAACATTTCTAACCACAGGACGCGCATCAAGGTTCAGAGTGTTGTAAAGTGTCCCGTCATTTACATTATGCTGCTATGGTGATAGGGACACATTTGTGAGCAAGTAGATAATATAATAAGTAATATTCATAAACACAATATGGTCCAAAGTGCAGAGAATGTGTGTTTTGGGAGAACTGATTACCCTTTATATGGTGACGATGGGTCTAAATGTGGGTATTCAACACTAGATTACAATGTTAAATACATGAAGGGAGACTTAACATGAAATAACAGCATTTGAACACATTTTTAGAGCTTTACTCTTTCTAACTCTGCTCTAACACAGTTTTAAAACACTAGAGTCAAACCTTTGGTTCCAAGTTGAATATATGCTTCAGATATTTTAGGTTACGCCCGGCAAGCTTCAAATGTTAATTACTATTCAGATTCTGAGAATCTAACTATTCTATAGAACAACAAACGTTCTGCAAATATGATTATGATCTTAAGCTTTTTAAGTTATTTGAAATTCCAGCTTACCTTTAAAAAAAACGAGCAGAACTTTAAACACTCTTCTACTGAAACAACCTGAAGTTTGTTTTGTATCCTGATTTTTTAACTTTCATGTTCACTTTCTACCTGTTGCTGCTTCAGTTACTTCTACCAACTCTATGTTAAAGTTGTCCAAAATGGCACAGGAGAAGAGTATGTACAAATTTAAAGGTTTTCTTTCAGCACCTTGTTTTATTGAAAATATGATTTTATGAAGTTACTTTTATCAAGATCCATTAAGTTTAAAAACAAATTTAAATAATTAAAATTTCAGTAATTGGGTAAAATACTATTAATTGTAAAATTTAATGTAATTAATTAAACGTAATTAATATTCTCTCACTAAATCTCCTGGTGTGACATATTTCACCCTTAATGCTTGTAATACAAGTGTTTTGGAAAGGCAGTGATGGGCAGAGCAAAGTTGGTAACTGTATCTCAGTCGGCCACAATATAAAATCCAGCTGGTAGTTTTAATCAGGTGGACGACATAAGTGAGCCTCATCCTGACCGATGATACACCGTGTGTTTCCACAGCTGTCCGGCATGTCGACATTTTTCCAATGCTTAAAATCCTTCAGGTTGTTTGAATGTTGAGACTGATCAGTTTTTACCACTCACCTTTTCAACAGATGATCTGTGTATAATCGAGGACGTTCAGTTTTCTGTGTATGCTTTGTAAAAATCCTATTCCTAATTGGCTCTGGATATGAGCCCAGCTCTGTTTGCCATCTGCAGTCTGTCATGATGAACACGGTACTCAATGTTTCCTGACCCCTTCTACACAGACTGAAACACACCCCCCATGCATTTCAGATTTATGAGCGCCTCTGTACTTTCGAGCCACGTGGCCGTGATGAATGGCTACCTTTCAATGTCCTGGAGTTTGGTAAAAGCCAAGCAGAAATCATGGGTGGGAAAGGACACTCGGGAGAAGTGTTTTCGTCAGTTTCTGTGGGAGAATTGCAGAGCAAGGTGAAGAGGAAGAGTGAGAGGAAGTGGTGAAGGAGGTGAAATCACTGGAGAAGGAGATGAGAAAATAGAGGAGCTGAATAGAAAGTGAATGTAGACGGGGCTGTTTGAAAACAGAAAGACATGGGTTAAAGAAGGAAGGAGCAGGAGGGGAAACATACAGATGAGGTGGTTGACAAGGAAGGATGAAGATCCTGAAGCAGCAATGGAAACACGTGTAAAACAACACTGAAGAACAGTCTCCGGAGGAAAAGAATAGGAGGACTTTGGGGAAGGGCACAGTCGTGGACAAGTGAAGGAGACAGAACAGTGAACAAATGCTGTATCATTACCTGGAAGTGATCACATTATTCACTGTCCGGAAACATTGTGCCCTCAAGAAGCCACTGGCCGTGGCTCAGACTTGGGCTTCTGGGATGTAGGAATCTAAATGCTAATTCAGGAAACATGAGTCTGTATCTCCACTGAATGAAACGACAGGTGCACACAAAGACTCACCATGTAGATTTACCCAGCGCGCCCCCCCCCCTCTGAGCGGCAGGCTTTTATTTTTGGAAGAAATTCACTTTATCCTTGGATAGTTTACTTAAAAATAAAGTCAGATGTTTTTCCTTTTTTCTTCTTCCTTTAAAACATCTTCTGTCAGAATGAGCTTTCCTCTGCAGTTGTGACATGAGATTAAGTTAATCTTTGACGTGGTGTTGATGTAAACAGCATTACCGTACAACTCGCCTCTTCCCTCATTTGGAGCGCTCCATGGTTGTCTGCTAAATCTTCTTGGGGCAAACAGCGTGGGGTACCTGCCATGGATGACTGTGTGAACTTATACAGCTATGGGCCGATAGCTCGCCGCTGCATGTTGTGTACATGTTGGGGGCAAGAAATTATCGGTTTCACTGGGTAGGAAGTTCACAGAGCTAAAGGGATTAGACTGGCAGGAAAGGCAGAAATGTGGTACGCACAAGCGGACAGCAACAGAGCGCAGTACACGACTGTAAAATAATGTAATCACAGCGCTGCAAGAGCATTTTTATAATGTATATGAACCGTTTCTATTCTCTGTGGGACGTTGTAGCGTATTCATTAATCATTGGATGTAAAAAACTGACAAATGAAACAGAAAATAAACCCAAGACAGAAAGAGAGGGCAAAGAAAGCTTCAACAAAAAATACAGGCAGTGGCTGTATTTCAACAGGCCACAGAGTGATATATCATGGGTGGTGGCAGGTGGAGACAAGAGCTGCAATTAAGTTTGAATAGTAGACTAATGGAGCATTCAGAGGCACAGTTGATACGTTATCTGGAAAGTTCAGGTATAAACATGTTCCCCATGGAGCCACCAGGTGTGTTTGAACTTTCTTCCTATCACAGACCACAGTCAGAGGCGGGGTGCACCACCCTGGACAGGTTGCCAGTCCATGTCAGGGCAGATATCGAGACAAACAACCATTCGCACTCATTGGCTCATGGGTGCCTTTCATACCCACCCGTTGCTTGACTCGTTGCTTCGTTCCTTTTCTCCTGAACCTGCTGACTCGCATGAGCTTCATCCCCAGAACAGCAAATACTCCCTGGACACGTAGTGTGTGTTTAAGGAAAAGTACAATTTGTGCAGCATTGCTCAGATGACATTAGTGAACATTAGTGAACAGTATATTATATTACTGGATGCTGCAGTAATTAAAGATGCATTCTTATGTTTGCTTCCTAGACCTTTTTCTCACAGATGACATTTTGACTTGCCAAACACAGGTGCTACTGATAATGTTAGTCATGGCATCCTGGTTCTCTGATTGGTCTTAATGAAACGGAATCATCATTAATATCATTACATACACGTTTGCTTTTCCTGCTATGTCACAATAAAGCAAATGTGAGCAGGTTTCATCCAGGTAACTGACATTTAAAAGTCAGTTACCTGGAAACATCCAGAAACATCCTCCCTCCATTTCAGTATAAACATCAGACATTATTCCTGAAGACATTCAGCCTGTTTTCATTATGTTGGTTAGTTACTATCTTAATGTTAATATGTTAGTTTGCTGGATGGTAACAAGCTAAAGTCTGTAAAATTGAATGTTCATGTCCTGCAGTAGTTAACTCAAACATTATACCAGATGATTTCAACTTGTTACCTTAGAAAAATATAATAAACCCTGCATCTCAGCCGTGCTGCTGCTGGCTCCCAGTGTTTTCATGGTCGACTATTGCTGGGAAGAAAAACTGTTCTTACAAAGTCAATAAAAAAGGCGCCATTCTCTTTTTAAATCCACTACTGAACTGCACCTTTAGGATAACCTTGATCTGGATGAATGAGAATCTTTACAGGAGTTTTGTTGAATCATTTTGTGGTATGGAGTTGTTTTGTTTGTTTGTTTGTTTGTTTGTTTGTTTGCTAATTGTTGATTTGACACCTCTTCATTATTTAGATTTTGACTTTATTTCCTGTTCCTGGCAGAGACGGGAAACAAGGACACAGAAACAGAGGTATGAAATTCATGATGTGCATTGAATCAAACCAGAAAAGTTCATGTATCTGGGTTGATTTTTGATGTTCTGGTCCTGATCGTCCTCGTATCATAAATCTGTTTGTGTAATACTGCTTACATGCTTGCTGCTTCATCTGACCTGTCATACACACTACACCGATCTACTCATCTGTGCCTTCAGGATAAAAGTTGTCATTTTGATTTTATTGCAGATGCATAAAAAACAGAGATAATGATAGTAAATGTACAGATAATTGCAGATTTCAGCGCCCCCGTGAGTAATGTCTGCTCGTATCGCCAGATAAAGTTCCCTAATTCTTCTTCCTTTTCCCCGGCACTGAGGCTATGGCCCACTTGATGTCCTTATGTTAAATATTGAATGTGCATCCATATTTTACTAGCTGAGCCACAGAACAAGACTGAGGGCAGGATAATAAACATGGCCAGGGAATTTCTCATCTCTAATTGCTCAGAGTTAATCTCTCTTTCTGTGCACAGTGCCTTGACCTGTTGTAATGGAGCTGCTGGAGTCCCACTGTAAATATAAATAGGGAGGAGGATAAAGGCAGGTGGGGGGAGAAGTTCACAACACTGGAAAACATTTTGAGCCATTTAAATCCAACTTCAAGATGTTTTCTTTTCTTTTCTAAGTTCATTTTTGAACCATACAACAGAGAACGGTCATTTTCAGGAAATGTTACCCAAACTAAAAATATATATTTGAAGGGAACTGCTTAAGTGCTTTAGTGGGCAGGTGATATATCACCTAGTGTGCCCTCATATGATCTTTATTATTGCTTTTGGACAATAAAGGAGGTGAATGGTGCAGATGAAAAACATATTAAGAATCAATTTGTTGAGTCTTTCAATGGGACATTTTAGTGGATATATGGAATAGTAGCAGCCTTACAGTATAAACTAATAATGTTCCTTTTCACATTAAGTTAGTGATAAAATGATCTCACTCATCCCCATTATGATATTTTACAGTGAAACAGTAGGAGGGGAAAAAAAACTGTGAAGGGATCATGGGGATTATTTAAGATCAAGAGTAGAACACCTTCAGGATACGACTGCGGGTATTTGTCTAATTTTATTAGATGCCACGGGCCAAGCTTCCTGTTTAAACACCTAAGTGCTAATGATGTTTGCATCATTAAAAACATGTAGCGGGGCATATGACACTGCACTCGTTGTAGCATCTGGGAAAAGAACACTCTGTTAGAAACATTTCCATTTTAAACAAGCAATTTAGTCCAGTGTACACATCAAAACATGCAGAACACTGAAATACTAAAGACTCTTTAAAGTTCGCTAAGTACTAGTTGGCAAGATAAGGACTTCTGTGTCCCTGTCTGAGTGTGACTGCAGTTTCACAGGGGTATCCTCATTTACATTCATCCAAAAGCTTTAAAGATTTAAAATGACGAATAATATCCTCCCTTAATAATAGTAATCAGGCCTCTTGCTGCTGCTTCACTAAGTTTACAAAAAAAGATGAGGAAGACTTAATGTACTGTTCAGTAAAATCATGTTTTAGCTTATTAGATAAATTACTGACACATTTTGATCAGCTCCGCTCCGGCAGACCGACCGAGGATGCATGAATATTCATCTCATTTTTGGTACCGAAATATCCTGATGTGGTGGTTTCATGTTTAAATCATGATGGTGGAAAAGAGGAAGTGAGTGAATTCAGATTTTGGTGGTCTCCCGTACCCACTGCGAGTCTGTGGTAATGCACTTTGAAGGCTTTGGTGCAAGAATGCTGAAGGGTGGTCGGCACACGTGATGATGATGACAGTACATTTAAATGTCATGATTGTGTGGTACCAGGGAAAAGATGTTATCTTAATGTGTGTTTGTCTTATCTGTGTCAGTTCTGTTCTTCTATCCCACTAAAGTCAGGTTTTGCTGCATGTTACTTGTGAAAGTGAATGATCCTCCGGCAGCAGCGAAGGCAACAGTTCAGTATCACAGGTATAAGAGCTGCATGAGCAGTTGTTTGATGCGGGCGGTGATGAGGTGGCCCTGCCAGGTTTCTTTACGACATCAGCCAGCAGACCCGCCTCGGCTCTGGGCTCAGTGTCAGTGTCAGTGTCGTCCACAGCTTTATGGTACAGAGGTAGATATAGAAACCTGAGATGCTCATCCAGGGGTTGTTATAGGTGTTGTATAGGAACTCCCTCCCCCTGTGGGCACAAAGTGAATGTGAGAGACGGCTAGTGTGGAATAGAAAAGGAGAAAATGTGTGCATGCCAGGATGGCAGAGGCTCTGGCTCCGAGTCATTGGAGTACAAAGTAATGGTCTTTTTCCATCACCCGAGGGCTGAACCTCTGAGGACAAGTGTGTTTGTGTGTGTTCCTTCCCCCGATGCCAAAAGCTCCTATCCTGACAGATGTCTCTGTCGCACTTGCTTCAGTGTGACGTCGTCACCCTGAGACATCCATTGAGTTGAACTCTCTGGAATTCAGCTGAGAGCCTGTTGAAAACAGGAGATGTGTGACAGTAGAAAGGGATGTGAGAGGGTTGTCTGGAATCATTAGGTGATGACACTCTATGTACATTTCCACACCAGCAAGGGAATAAAGATTAAAGTCACTGATGGGTTTCTATCCATCTATTTCAGCCCCTTGTCCAGAGTCTGGTTGTGGTGGTAAATTAACCCTGGCCACGTTCTTCAGCTCCTCCTGGATGATTCCTACACGTTCCCATGCCAGATGAGATGAATAATCTCTCCAGCAGGTACTGGGTCTGCTTCTCCCAGGTGGACCTCCGATGGAAGATGTCCAGCATCCTGATAAAATGCCCTCAACCGGCTCTTTTTGATATGAAGCAGCATCTCTACTCTCTCTGCTCTCTTTGGATATACAAACACCTCACACCTCATTTTGACTGTAATCCTATTCTTTCTGTCATTATCCAGAACTTGTGACCATGGGCGAGATGGAATGAAGACTGGCCAGCAAACGGAGAGCTTTGCCTTTCAGCTCAGCTCCCTCTTCAGTTGTAAAATCATTAGCTGTTAATGCCATCCACTTACAAGTCAACTGATTCACCATATTGTAGCGGGGGTCTTTGGGGTATTTTGATGTAGAACATTTCTCTCTTGCAAGAATACTGATCATCTCCTCTTCCCTTCTTCACTTTGCATGCTCACTCGTCCTCCGTCTGTAGTCACACTGCCCCCCTGGTCACTTTCTCTGTGACAGTAGCTCTCTGTCGGGGCTGATGCTGCTCTGGGATTCAGCAGGATGGGGGTCTGTTTGCAGCTGACAGCTGCTTGTGCTGTCGTTCACCTCCAGCTGGATGGATTTGCATGGCTTAGACTGTAAGTTAGTTAAATGAAGCCCTAAAGGAGTGTGAATGGTCTTGCCTGGAGCAGCAGAAGCACTCAAAAGCAGCCAACAGAGGAAACTTCTCTTCCATTCAAAGAGTAAAAACAGATAGAGATACATTCTGCTGTCACCTCGGGGGACAGGGATAATGTGGGAGCATGGTAGCACAGAGACGGGACCTGTACGCACAATTAAACAAAATATTTCAATTGCAGCACTTCAGAGCCGCCATTAAAAGATACTTATCCTCAATTGAGAATCTAACAGAAATAGATTCTCTTTGTCAGTTTTGGGACGGGGTGCAGGTTGATGGACTCGCACGCACAATTACACAAAATATTTTAGTCCCACTGCTTCAGTTCACTGCATGTCCCAGACACTGAAGTACAAAACAAAAAGAGCAGCAGAGAAACAAAGTGAATCTAAGTGTGTTTATTTAGGTGCAGACATCAACACGACCAGGAAACTGCACATACAGCACAGTGTGTACAGTCTGTGTTTGACATCTCGGATCGGATTTTGAGACATAGAACAACATATACCATTCTTAAATGTGGCTTCTCTTCAGTTTTAACTACACAGGCTGCAGAAGAACAGTGTTGATGTAAAACTGTGGTCGTGTCTTCTGAGTGAGTGAGGAGCTTCTGGACCTGGAGAAGGTCCTGGCTGATTTAACTTCTCCACCAGCAGTGATTTAGCAGAGGTGGGTTTATACATGTGTACATACCAGAAAGTGCTTTGAAGTTGTGGAGTTTGGCTTTAAAACTCCTGTTCTATTGATTTTTACGATCAAATGCTGCAGGTTTAACAAAAAGAATGATAACTGGGCAAGTTTGATGTAAACTATACATCGAGTGCAGTTAGTTAGTTTGTTAGTTTAGTGGATTTCTTTTCCTTTCTTGATGTAAATACCAGTTGGAACTGAAAATGGTTCAGAAATTAATAGTAGTGTGTCTGTTATCACCAAATCAAAGGGAATGCCACTGGAAATGTGGGACCATAATTAGGGAAGCATGCATTTTGAAATTGTGCTCACAACCTCTATTTTAACCATTTTATCTTGTACTTTTTCTATAAACGTGACATTATCATCACATAAAGTTCATAAAGCACAAATAATCCTTTAGACTCAGTCTTTCAGGTGCAATTACCACCTACTGTCACCAGAAGATTTCCTAGACCACCAGTTTTGAGCGATCACCCTAATGGCAGTCGGCGATAATGTTGGCATAACACCTGAACGACAGTCATTAATCCATCATCCTGAGATGTCTAAATCAGCTGTCACTCGCCTCTGTAACTTTAACCAGAAGTGTCACTTTATTGACATAATTTATAAGGCGAAAAAGCCCCTTACAATTGGCTCCTGGCAGGAATAAATCAACTAATCTTGCACACACACATACAAGCTACGCACAGTCTCACCTCTAATTTCCCATTATCATCCTGCAACACTTTTGAATTATTCATGTAATGCCCTCGCTGTAGGGAGAAAGTGAAGAGAGGAGGAGAGGTGGAAAAATGGAAATGAAGTGGGAGGGTAAGAGGAAAAGACACAAAGAGAGAACTGGAAGTGATTAAAAACAGTGGAAACAAAGAGGGAAAGGAGAAAAACAGAGTGCGACTGACAGAAAATGAAGGTGAAAAGTCAGGAAGGAGATGAGGAGAGAACAGAGAGAGAGAGACGGGAGACGGTGAGGAGGAGAAGAGGAGCGACAGACGACAGTTGGAGGAAACAGGAAAACAGTTTGCAGGTAAATCATACGTCCCTGGGAGTGGCTGAATAAAGCAGACACGTCTGTCAGCTCATAAATTGTTCCAAATTAGTAGAGCTTTCATTTAACATATGCCCGCTTACACTGAAAAAGAAAAGATGGGGAGGTGCAGAGCATGCGTATGAAGATTTACTTCCTTTCCCCCCCTTGTCCCGCTGGTCCACATGATTCTCTCCACCAACTGTAAGCAAGCCTGAGGCCTTGTGCCTCAAAACTGAGTCCTGTCTGAATATTCATTGGCTTAATTTGCATAGTGCACAGATGGCAAAAACAGATGCTCGTTACGGCAAGTGTCAATTTTCAAAAATTTGCTTTCATGACAATACAAATAAAGCTATACAGGAGGATGGAGCGACTCAAAGCCTCCTGGCAGAGCTGCCAAATGTGTGTTTGTGTTTGTGTGTGTGTGCAAGACAGTTGTCAGAGGAGAAACTTTGAAGTGTTTGTGTGGTGCAGAACCCACATCACATCGTTATTGGTGCGCTGCCAATAACCTGCTCTGTAATTCCACCAAGACTAAGGAGCTTATTGTGGACATCAGGAGGGAGAACGGAGACACGCATGACCCCATCCACATTGACAGGACAACTGTTGAGCCAGCTTCAAGTTCCTGGGAACCCACATCTCCAGGACCAACAACACCTCCAGCCTGGTCAAGAAGGTTCATCAGCACCTCTTCTTCCTGAAGAGGAACCAACTGCACTTTGCTGCTTTTTGCACTTCTGGTTAGATGCTAACTGCAGTTCGGTCCCTTGTACTTAATGTCACATATAAGTGTGTTCACATATTGCCTGGAAAGACAGACACAGGAAGAAACATTGAAAATCGAAATGGCTCAAGGAGCCTTTTAACATTTAATCATCAGCATTGCATTCTGAACCGATTAAAGTTAACGGCCCGAGGGTGGACAGAGACAAGGCTAAATAGAAACAGCACAATGCCGCAGTGAACACCTGTCCTCTGCTTGCACGTTTCTAGTAGACTCATAGAGGCAAGAGAAAGTCAGTAGCATCACCTGCATTTATGTACAGTTGTTGAAACCAGCAAACCTGGAGTCCAGACTGGGTTGGTGGTGGAGCTTCGAGATTTATCTGGTGTGTGACTGTTCGTAGCTAAGATGCCTCAGAAGACGCAGTTCTAAGGTTAAAAACAGCTCTAAAGTAACAGCTGAAGAATGAAAGGAATCATTGCAGCTATTTATAAAACAAAAAACATCCCAATGGTGGAAGGAAAGTGAAGGGAATCTGTGTGAGCTGCAGCAGTTCTGGAGGAAGACTCCTGAACGTCGTGGTCTTACCCACCGCTACTGCGAACACCTGTTCGAGGTTATTGCTGCTTCCACGAGCACTGTGGTCGATGTTCATGTTTAATGTGTGTGAAAGATCAGAATGCTGTGTTTTTAGCTGCTTGTCTATTCTCGTGACTCAGATGAATTAACAAAGCAGGTTCTCCGGTGCCTCATGACTCCGTCTGTGTTGTACTGAGCACAGAATGTACACAGGCATGTAGTTCATTTCCTGTGGCACAGTTTGATCGTTGGGTGGAAAATAACTTGATCTGCTTCGTTTCTCTGACCTTGTGCTGTACATGCGATACTACATGCATTAAAGACAGGTTTAATTGGCATTTACACAAGTACACCTGAGGCCACCATTAGTTTTATTGACATTTGGTCATAAGACAGATCATGGCACTAGGTTCAAAGTTCAGAGATAATCAAATCTGTACTACAATGACGACAATTCATTTAGATGTTTACATTCAATTAATTAATTAATTCATTTATTAAACCCGAGTTGCTGAAATATTCTATTTACAACACAGATGTGGGCATCACCATGATGCTACAGTGCAGATGGAACTAGGGATAAAAGGGATCAGAATTCCTTCTCTGGGGACCAATATCTTGATCAAATCTCACGGCAATTACTCCAGTAGATGTCGTGGTATTTCACTAAATGCCACGATGGGGGACAAGTCATAGGATCACCACTCACTGAGACTCAAAAGTTCATGCTGAAAACCACCAGCCTTGTTTATGAGGGTTGGTTTCTAATCTTGTAATCTGCTTTGACTACTACCTTAAATAATGTGCAGACATTCTGTTCATGCTGCTTCTCTCTATTCTCTAACTATTGTTTTACACTTAGAGGTGATTAGAGAGGGTTGGTTGCTTTAAGATGTCCGGTCACTCTTTCATCCAAAGCTTGATCCAACCACAGCACAGCAGTTCAGCAAACACAAGTACACACACTCAGGGATATCTACACACATACACGCAGAGAAGCTCAGCGAGTCGCTCCAGCTTTGTGCTGTGTGCACGCAAATGAAATTGCTTCCTGCAGAACAATTCATTTGCCACAGCACACAGTTTCCTCCACTGCACTGCCGGTTAGAGCAGATTTTACACGCTCTCTTTTTGGTTTTTTATTACCCCCCTTCCCTTTTTCCTTGTTTGGTTTTTATTTAATTCAATAATGTCTCTGATTCTTTTTTACGTTGGTTCTTCGTTCTGCTGCCCCTAGGTGAACCAAAAACACCTACAGCTCCAGATACTGGTCATAGTTGATGTCCTAGCTCACTTTGACTGATGTTAGAGGTAGAACTTTGCATTAGTGAAGATAATCAGCATTTCTTGTGTTATTTTTACGACTGGAGATCATGAACGTTGACTTTTTAATCAAAAACCGCTCACGTCTGTTGGATCCTCTGTCTGTCAAATGCCCTCAAATAGCACCTTCTCCCTCTACTTTCCGTTCTTCCATTTTTATTTTTTTTGTTTTGTTTTGTTTGTTCTCTCTCCTGGTTCCCCAGCAGCCTGTCCCATCCTGTGACGCTGCTACGGTGTGTAGCTGCTTTCGAATATTAATTAAACACCCTTATGTGTCATCAACCCCTCTGGTGAGCGGCTCACTCTTTAATTAGACCTGACAAACGCCAGAGAGAAAGAAACACACGCCTCGCTGGTTTGTGTACGATGGCACAGGTGTGTGCGAGACTGGGAAGGTGTAGTTGTGGATAAAGTCAGAGCCTCTCTGTGTTTGTGCATCACTGTGCGTCTGCTGCTCATTTTTCTCTGGAAGATCTCTTCAGCCCCTTGTTTTTTTTTTTTGACTGCTGTGAAAACACTTTGCGGTCTCTGTCTTGTTTGTTTCCCTCTGGCTTCAATGTAAACTCTGTCTTTTACATGAAGTGTGCGTTACAGCACCAAATTTGAAGGTGTTGCTCTTTTACACCCACAATCTCATGTTATGCCTTTTTGCGAAATTTTTCTAATTGTGTCCTTGGGATTGAACGAACATCAACGCACTTGTGATAATATTTCACAGCTGACATTGTTAACGACTAGGAAGGAAGCAAGAAACCCGACAATGGCTGCGAAACTTGCACCTGTAATACGTCTAAAATTACCTGTTGACTGTTTGCGTGAACGGATGTTTAGTTAATTGTAAAGCAGATGCTTTTCTTCAAGAAGTCTGGTGAAACTGTGAGTAAAACTTTGCAAAAGAGCAGTGCATCTAGAGAGACTGAGTCACAGTACTTACAAGGGAATTAAAATACATGTATATAAAACTTTCACATCAGTTCAGCATAATTAAATTAATCACATATGAGATTGCAAATGTGTTGCTTCTCCTCAGATGCTACTGATGAGGCTCCAATGGTGTAAAAGCAATCCATAAATTTAACAGTAGCTTCTAGTCTGCCAATCAACTGAGCCATCTGTTCGGGCGATGTCTAAAAAAAATAGTCTACAGTAATGTGAAGCTCCCTTTAAGAGCTGAAATCACATTGTAAATACAACCTCTTTAAATAGCAGAAGAACTAAACAGAGCACAAAGGTTTGATTTGAAAGCGGCTTCTTCTTCTCCGTCAGGGTCCCCATCTGTTAAAACCATAACAGCTAATCACAGATTTTAACTTTACATCAACATTTTGGAACAGATTGGGAGCGTTTGGCATTTTAGTGACATTTTATTAATAAGTTGAACCAAATTTTAAAGCTCAGGGATTTTTTTTGTGCCATATTCACTTTAATGTTGTGAGACACATATTACAGTTTTATGTTTCTGCACTTCAATTGTTAAATTTTTAGGCGCTGAGCCTGAATTGAGATAAAATTACTTGACGTGGACACTTTTTGCAGTGTAGGGTGGTTAGCTGGACATATTTGTTCTGGGTTAGGGGATTTGGCTGTCCTTCCTTTCACACTAGCCAACTTAGCTCCAGAGCAGAGGCAACAGCATGAAGCCAGAGTACGACTTTGCCAAATTTCCTCCACCAGTAGCTCTGTTTTCCCCGTGCAGCCTCCTCTCATTTCCTACCCTGTCCTGCACCAGGACCATGCCAACTTTGTGGGCACATACTTTTATCTTTCTCTGAATGTACTGCAGTATTGGTTTGGCTTCAAAAATGTAAGGTTTGACTAACCTCACTGAGAGTTTGTTAATGACAAAACTTGTCCTTCACCAACTGCAACTGGAGCTTCATGCTTAAGCTGCTGAGACTTATGCATGAGGACTGGCACCATGATGCCCTGAAGTGTCCTTCATAACTGGAGTATTCTCTGGTCTTATTTGAGAAGACAGATGATTTTCACTCTTGCCTGTTACTACTTGGATCCAGTGCCCTCATCTTCTAGCTGCAGACACAGTGAAAGTCAGTGCACATTGTGAAATGTGCAAAATAATGACTTTTAAAAATTCCTAGGTTTTGCTCAGAGGCTTCATTTAATGACCAGTTAAACAGGAGGAATTTAATCACTATGTCAATAATTCACATAATTTATCAAACTTTATATCCACACATATATATATGTGTGAGTGCAACATGTACCTAACTTCATCTGGTGTTTTTTTACCCCCCTCTCCCCACGGCCCAGCGTACACCTGAGTCATTATGCAGCGTGTACAGAACATGCTGTGTAACCTGCTCAAGACGTCCAAACTGCAGCTGCTCTGTGTTTAATGTCATGTAAGAAGTTTTGATTTTAAAGCATCCGAACTTTGCATCATGACTTGTTCTCAGTCTGTTGCCACATGCACAACGCAGCAAATCATCCAGTGTTATACTGAAGGTGATGATTTTTCATTAACAGTATTTTTTAGTTGCAATTGTTTGGAAGTGACAAGTGTGGATTGGAGTGTTGTTTGTCCTCTTGTGGAACTGAAATGGCTCCAAAGTTCAGCTGTTGAAAACTATGAAAAGCTGAGAAGTGTGCAAACGTACGTAAACACTGACACAGTGTTGGCTTTTATGCTTTCAGTGCTAAATTAACACTGATGATTCTGCAAAATCCAGAGAGCTGCAGACAGAAAAATGGAGACGGGGAAGAAACAGTGAAGAGAGACACAAATCTACATTAGTTAAAGTCGGTGGAGCGATCAGCGATGTTCAGGACATTTAACATAACAAATGCTTCCAACAGGTAGCAGACCTTCTATCTGCACGCTTTTACCCAGAAAGAGCAAACTGAATGGTTGTCGTACTTATTATCTCTGCACTTATCTTCTAACATTTTTAAAAATAACTCTCGTGTTTGTCTTTCATGACGTGTTGATGTCTCGCTCAGAGATGATTTCATCTCAGCACAAACTTTCTGGGTTTGAGAAGTGCTTCTGTCTGCAGTGTCAGCAGCACATCTGGCAGAGCTGGAAACGACATGTCGCCTCCGCTTCCTCAGCTCACCCTGACAGTCAGGGGCTAATGACCTAGAAGGATTCACAGTCCCACTACGTATGGGCCTGACTGCCTGTGTGTGTGTGTGTGTGTGTGTGTGTGTGTACCCGGATGAATTAATGCACTTCAGGATGTGTCCGTACCTCTGCACAGGTTGCTCAGTGTTTATATGTGTGTGTATGATGCAGATAGCGGACTGGGACCTTTCCTCCAGCGCTCGGAGAGTCCCAGTGCATCTGGGCCTGTGGTCCTCCCTGCTAGCCGAGTAATTAGGACAGGACATGCTGACCAGTAGCACCCTCAGCTGGGACCAGTGACAGAACAAGGACAGATGAAATTATACACCTGGCTGCTTCACAGGGATTTTTTTTCTGCGCGGTTTAGTGATCTAAGACCTAAAGTTGGTTTTTGACCCATTTAAAGGACAAAATTAATGTCACCCCATGTCACAACTGGCCATCGTGGACAGTTTCTTGTTCTTTCCCAGCTGTAAGTATTTTGTTGAGGTGTGATGCTCTTTTCAAAGGTCAGAACATACATATCAACGTGGAATAAGTTTGGGGTTTTGTAATGTTTGTCGTGTCCGATTGTTCATGACATTCAGACCCATAATTCACTTCAGCCAGGAGCAGAATCCCTGTCTAGAGATGAGCTTTGATGTGTAGATGTTCATTCAGTTTCTTTCCACTTGTTGTAAAACCTTCCCTCTCTGAAGTGGATGTTCATTTGCTCATCAGCCAGGTTTCTCCACGTGCCAACACCACCTTCTGTACTCATGTTTTCTTTTTAATTCTCTTTTAGCTTTATGTTAATGTTGTTCTCATCATCACAGAGAACAAAAGCAAACAAAGTGCTGATATGATTGATGGTTGGTCATATTCGCTCCAGCAGCAGCACTGGCAGTACATCTAGTGCAGGTCGTGTCTTTTTTATAGCTCCCACTACTAACCTCCCTCACACGCGTTATTTTAGAACTGTTTCCTTCCTTTTTCCAAAACACACTTTGCTTTTGCTTATACATACTACAGAATAACATTGTAATAGCAAATGCAATAAAAATCAACTTCAGTAAATCACAGATAATCCAATTTAGGCGAGAAGTCCCTGCACTGTCCCGGGCTTGTGCGGGTCAGCTCCTCGGGTCTCCCTCCTGGCTGAGAAATGAGATTTGGAAGGCATTATCTCAGTGTTTTGTCATTGAGTCTCAAGATTGATCCCAACCCCCTTGGGCAGCGAGCTCTATGATTTAAAACAAATTTTGTGATGATGATCTCACGCAGGATGCTGGGATGTTGGA
Source organism: Anabas testudineus (assembly GCF_900324465.2). Classification (NCBI taxonomy): domain Eukaryota; kingdom Metazoa; phylum Chordata; class Actinopteri; order Anabantiformes; family Anabantidae; genus Anabas; species Anabas testudineus. The sequence goes on along the minus strand of NC_046623.1, from coordinate 17,833,487 downwards.
GAGCACTGTTTGTTCTCTGCTACATCTTTTCTTTCCTCTTTTTATTATTTATTTAGAGTAGAATGTTTTTTTGATCAATGAATATGACTGTCACCATCCATCAGGATCAATGCTAGGCTTTTGCTTAGCAAGTGAAATTCAAAGAAGACACTTAATCCGTATGGCGGGTGAGTACAAAAGCAATCACGACATCCGCCGCTTCCATGTGAAACCTGCATAGAAACTAAGCTGCACAGCCTCATATCATGAGTTTTATATACTTGGTGATGAATCTCAAGTGAGTATTTTACATCTCCCCAGTATGAAATCCCCCTCCTTGATCTACTACCCCTGAGAATTAATCTTGGATTAACACAAAGCCAGTTTATTGCTTCACTGCCTTGTTGAATGCCAAATAAGTAATTGCACATAACCAACACAGAACTCCCCCGACAATCATGAACCGACAGAGACCCTCGCTGATTAAGAACAAACATGTTGCTTGGCAAGGCCAAGATTATGAGACGTTATTATGTTTTTCTCTGTTGTGCTTTAATGAGGTAACTAATTTACAGTTGTCCTATTTTCGTCTTCTCTGCCATCTTTTTCTAACCCGCTGAGAGACCTCTCACCTCGTTTTCGACTCGGGTGGAGTGATAAGAAGGAGGGATCCAGTTGACATTTGCATCTACAGCTTCATAACTCTGTCGGAGCCTGTCCAGCATTTACTAAAGGGGCTCAGTTTTAATGTAAGTGTCACTTTGAATATTAAGACCACAAAACTGAAATGTCAGAAGTGTCATTATTTCCCATTGACTCTGGTTTGTAGAAACGCACAATGTGCAAGAAAAGAATATTTCAGACCAGGTGGACACAGATTATTTTCTTCCTTCCAGTTTAAAATAATTAATAATAACAAATAGCTAGCTAATTTACCTCTCCAACACAGACTGGCTGTACATACATCTTTATAAACTGGCAGAATGACTGTGTTTTATGCCCCAGGTCCCTGGTCCAGCTACAAATCACTGTAAATACACAGATGGTTCAATCACTTCTTCAGCTGGCAATATGAATGTTAAAATGTTTCACTAAACTGCTTGAACTTTTCCTAAATCTGTTGATGTAATGAAAAACACCACCCTAGCAGTGGAACATTTGGTGGTTTCATTATCTCACTGAGCTGGAGTGGCGTCCAAAATCTGTGTAGCTCTTCACCAGTAATTGATTTCAGAGTAAGTTCCCGGCTGACAGATGTAGAAGAAGTTTCTGCACACAGAAAAGACTGCTGTAAATCTGGGAATCCAGAAAGAATATATTGTTTCCGGAAATGAATTATATCAGAATATATCATGAAATAACAGAATAATAACAGAAGCTGCTTTTTATTGTTGCACTGCTGTTTGTCTGATCGTAGATGAAACGATGCTTCTGCTTTGTGGGACGTTCAGCACAGTAAGAAGGATGAACAGTTTCTAAATCAAAAATATCTCAGATAGATCTGATTTACAGTCTATAACGCTTCTTTTGTTGTTGTTTGTATTGTGCTGACAGTTGGGCTTGTGACTGCAGTTTGGCAGGTTTCAGATATTTAAGTGAATCCCTATGTGCTTGACAGTTGTACCAACAATTAAAAAAGACATTTCACACTTTGATTAGCACAAATGCTGATGCACACAGACAGCTTCACACACACACACACTCAGTTTCCCCTCACACGGAGTTCAGCCCTTCGTTCCAGAAAAGTTAGCACTTACAATTCTTTGGAGATCCTCCTCTTATGGAGGGCTGCCATAAGGGGTCAATTACAGAGAGTTAGCACCATCAGGTATTAAATCATTCCCTTTCATCAGCTGAAATACGTTTCTCCATTTCCATGTTAGGCCGACATCAAGCTCTCAGCTTCCCCTTGGTCTTATTTTTCTGACAGACATAGTTAACCACTGTGCTCTTGAGGAGCAAAGTGCTCAATTTCTTTTAGGTCGTTTTCTCCCGACATGATGGAGAAGTGCTTCATGCTGCTGAGGAGACTAACATGATGTTCAGTCTTTGTGCTGTTCTGTAAATGGCCGTCTTGGTTTGTACTTATTACTCAACATAGAGTTATTTTGACTGTGTATATTTTTCTATTGTACAACAAAGGTCTGTTGTGCAGCTGGTGGCCTAGAAAATAAAGACCGTCACATCCCCAGTGTTTGTGTTGTGGTCCTAGAACACGAACTTGACCTACTACAATACTCTGTGATTAAGTATTTGAACTATTTTTAGCTTGAAGTGACCAAAAATAGATCAAAGCGACAGTTCCTTCCTTCTCTGTGCTGCTTGATGATTAGTCTTAATTCACATCCACTTGTGAAATGAGACCCCCCCCACCTGACGTCTTTGAAAGTTAAATATACTGTTGGGCAGATACATTCATCTGGAGCTGACGTGTTCTGACAACTGACCCACTGCTGTCATCTCTATCAGGGAAGATTCAGTACTTGTGTCTGGGGGGGATGAGGTTAAAGTCCGTTCTATGAAATGATTTAAAATTTGATTTATTTTTATTCTACATGTGGAATTTCCTTTGTGTACGTGATACATAAGAAGAATATGATGTAAACAAGAGTTTACTGTGCACGCATGAGATCTCATGAGCCTCAAGGTAACTTTACTTTTAATTTTTTTAAGTGTTGTAGAATGAATGACGTGTGACTGATGGACATTACTACTAGTGAGTTGATGCAATTAATTTTTTTATTGTCACAGTTAAACATACAATTAATTTAGAAAATGACAAGTAATGTGTAAGACAATAGTTTATACAAGTTAGACTTTGATTAATCGTATTTATTATATTATTTGTCCAAATGCAGTTAGACAATCTGTTGTTTATTTAGTGTAAAATCACACTTGTACTTTATAAAACACCACGACATGTTTACCAAGATGCTCCCAGACGAACCGTAGAACTGTACTACACCCACAGTCAGTGCATGAAATCATATCACTGCAGGAAGCTGAGCTTATTACATGAATGGGACTTTTACTGAAGATCAAACCTGGACACAGAACCCCTTCATCTGGTTGTAGTTTGCTTCCTGCAGTCAGTCTTTGTTTTCTTTCCCCAAACTAAAACCTTAACTGTCTTAATCCAACTTTATCCCCAGAGGTGGCAGATCGGTCACGTGGGATTATATTGATCTAAATTAAGCTTTAAAGTTAGAAGTAATCATCTGAAATAGTTAGTAATCTCTTTAGACGTCCAGTCAAGCTCAGGCTGCAACAGAGTGAATACGAATGTTCAGACAAGGACAAACAAAAACAAATTTAATGGCAGAAATAAGAAAACTGACGGTTTTATTGGCAGTGGGGTGAAAATGTTCAGCAGAGCTGTTGACAGCTGCAGCAGCACCACCGAGTCATCATCAGAAAGCCTGATTTAGACAAGTCCACATTGAAGTCATTGATAAAACACAAGAGACACGGTCGGGTGTGGAGACTCTGTGGAGGTGAATCTGACCCAGACCCAACACAGTCTTCTCATCGTCCTAATGATCCACGCAAAGCTCATTTGATTCTAAAAGAAGAAATTGGATGAATAATTAATTGCAATAAATGAAAAGAAATGGATCTTCATTTGATTTTATTGCTGAACCTTTTGGAGAACAGAAAAAAGACACTTCATTAAACTCCTGTTTAATAGGCACATCCGTCTAAATCATACATATGGCCCAATGGCAGCGTACGATTATTTATATTTGATAAGGAGTGTTTAAATCCCCAGAGTCACTGGCTATCGTTGGATGTGGCATTTAAATCAAATGCTCACTGCTCTATCTGCTACTTAGTTGGGATTATTAAATTTTAATCATCACTGGTGCCAAGAGTTCCTTTTCATCTGATTGCAGAAAATAGTGAGATATAAGAACATATTTCTTGCTACCAGTCCTGAGGAGAAAAGAAACAAAAACCGTGTGTGGATGCATTTCAAGTTTGACAGCTGACCACTCTGGAATTACCAAATAAATCTCCACATATGTCTTTTAATAGAATGATGTCACAGGTATTATGTTGGAAATGTGCATGCATGGTTTCTTTTAGTGGGCAGCAAGTTAAAATGACCCCCAGAGCACAACAAACACTCATTAATGAGAAGAAACAACACAGAGTGACAGCTAAAGATTTGAAGGCATCATTGGAACTGGCTAACATCTGTGTTCATGAGTCTACAGTAGGTAAAACATTGAACCAGCACGATGAGGTTTTTATAGTTTATAGACTGTTTTTGTGTTATTATTTCAGGAACATTATATTTGTTACTGACTTAGATGAAGATCAGATCACATTTTATGACAAATTAGCAGAAAACCATGAAATTCCAAACAGTTCACATACTTTTCCTTCCCTCCACATCACGGTCAACCACCACACCAGGACAGTGAATATCGACACAGAAATGATCCAAACAGTGTGAATCACTCGACTGGTTGTTTTTTGATGCGGTGTAGCAGCTGAAAACCACTGGGAATGAAACCAGGTCAGGTAGACCTCTTAATGTCTGTCCATCTGTTTCATGCTGCTGTGTTCTTCCCAATAACTTTCTTTCTTGTGAACACAGTTTTCTCATTTAGACTTTTTAAGCTGATTACTTGATTGCATTCCTAATGTGTGGAACAATGATTGCAATTAGACGTCCAACTTAAACTCCCAATCACAGACCCTCTTATATTTAAGTGCCATTGTCCCCCTGCTTCTAACAAAACTATGACTGAATTATTTTATTAACTCAAGATATCAAACCTCTGACAACCTTTAGTATATAGATTCATATTCAGATGCTTCGTGCAGCACTGATGTAGGTCACTGTGTATTTCCATGTTTCAGTATCCTGTCCTTTGTTGGGTTGATGTTCAAACTTCTTTTAGTCCTTTAAAACTAATTTAATGCTTTTGCTTAAATACTTTTCCCATCTGCTGTTGCCTTCATTAGATCGGGTATTAATATGTAGAGTGACATAAGTCAGAGAGATGATGTCTTATCACTTTGCTTTTTAATGTGGTCATGCTATCATTTAATTAAGTCGTGATCTTAATCACAAAATATCTAATAACTCCAGAAACTTAGATAATTAATTTGTGATCTGCAGATAACATAAATTAAAAAGAAACAATACTGGCCTCTTTGTTGCTGTCGTATTAATCATGATCCTCATGATGGTGTCGAATAAAGGTGGTGGCCCCTCCATTATTGTGAAATTAGAAATACCACCAGCAAACTGTCCGAACTGAACTGAACTGGACAAGAAGGGCCTTATTTCAGGGAGGTGACCAAGACCTCAAAGGTCGCTCTAAAGGCCAGCACACACTTAACAACTGTACAGCAGGCTATGACTGTGACACTTATAGGAGCCACGTTAGTGTTTTTTTTTTAATATGTTGCCACAGAACACAAGAAACAGTAGAGTTAGCTGTGAGCGAAAACTCATGTGTGCAGCAGGAGGTACATGTGGACATGTGTACATGTGGACATGTGTACATGTGGACATGTGTTAAAATGCTAAAGAAGTGATGCATGGCTTGAACAAACCTGTCTGTGAAGATGCTGCAGAATATGAAGCGTCTCATATTCTAAATACTTCAACACGTCCATCTATCTGAATGTGAGCTGTGCTCAACTCGATGCTCCTGATGTTTTTACACTTTCAGAAATGAGAATAACAAACGTCTGTTCAACCTGTGTTAATTATGCCAAAATGTACCTGCTAAATGTTTCCCCACTGTGGAAGAAGAAGGCCAGACAGCAGGCTGAGCACCTTCTGCAGAAGCTTTGCACATCAGCGTGGGGGAAGATGAAAAGTATAAGTCATCCTATACCGTTTGCAAAGGCGCAGTTCTGCCTGTGGCATTTTCTAATGCATTATTGATTTGTATTTTCAACAAACAATACAGAAACTGTTTATAGTAGCATTTGTTGTCTCTTCACAAGAAAATACCTGATAACAGGATTTTTACACAACACGGGAAACAGAATCCAGAATTAGCGAAGGTGTTCATGTATGTGCAGAAAGAACATGACTGTTGTCTCCAGCAGGTGAAACTCGAACACTTTAGGTTAAACGCTCAGTGTTTGACCTTTTGGCTGTGCTACTGGAATTCATCCTAAAACAGATGAAACATTAAAGTCTGTGTTTCAAAGCCCATTTTTACCATCTGGTTTGGGACAGTTGGGAAGTTTATGGCTTCACAACACAGACCAGTGTCAACAAAACACTCAACAGAGAGTAAAGGGGCTAAAGGTCTCAGGTTTTTGACTGTGTTCCTAGATTCCAGTTGCTACCTTGAGCCAGTGAGCTCAACTTGCTCTTTCTTATTTTTTACCAGTTACAAACTAACATACACAACAAACCCCATCTTTCAGCCTTTAACCATTAAACTCATCACAAGCAGTTAGAAGCAACTAGGTAATCCAGTTTTATCAGGATTTGGACAAATAGGTTTTCATTTGTAACCTATTAATTAACTTAATTCAATAATTTAAACCTGTAATTCACATCGTTTGCTGCCCTTAAGCTGGTTTTTATCAGACATAGTTTATCAGACTAATGTGACTGCTTCATGTCCTGGTGTGTTACAGTAGGTGATGGCTGTCTCTGATTTTCTCTCTGCATTTCTCTCTGTCTCTGGGAGTGGGCACTCTTATTTGATAGAAATACCCACTTTGGACTCAAAGAGATTTCCACATTTTCACAGGTACAGTTGCCCCCGGGGGGAATGAGCCCAGTTATGCCTTTAGACTGGCTGAATGCATCACTCAGCACCTTCTCCTTTTCTCTCAGCAGGATATCTATGGCTCGTTCACCTTGTTGAGAGCGTAGGGCACTGAGAGAGATGGATGGGGAGCAAGACAGAGAGAGACTTTGTCAGTCAATCTCTATGTGGTACACAAAAAGAAGAAGAAATGGATGGTTCAAAAACGCTGCCAGCACAAAAAGCAGCAGGGCATACGAAGAAAGGACGGAGGAAATAAAAGGAGGGAATGAATAAATCAAGAGAGATGAACCTGCTCTATTAATAAGGCAGGTGACCACATTGGTCACTGCCAATCAGTGCCTGTAAAGCTTAGTCCTTACTATTCAACCTGAGGTGCACCGGCTCTAACCACCTCCTCCTTCTTAGACAGATGGTCAACAAAACCAATTAACCTTTCTTCTCCTCTCAGTTTCTCAGCTGCACCATTCACGTCTCCATTCAGGCCGGCCCCTGGGGGAAGAGGCTGGCACAACCTGAGCCTTTCATCAAGTAGAAAACCAGCAACAAAGTGGACGGTGAGCATGGATTACTGAGGGGTGAGATGTTGCATTACGTCCTCCAGAGTTGACGTGAGTGAAAACTATGAAGCCAAAAAGTCACAGAGCAGAAGAGCAGCATCTAATGAGACGCACTCTGTGTTAGAAATCAGACTAAACACGGTCCACACTGTCTGAAAGAGTTGTTTAAAGACAAACAGTAGATAAAGCAAAACAATGCCCTTAAATGTAAATGACATGATGGATAAAGAACACAGTACTACAGTAACCTGATATCTGGCTTTTGGCAGATTAGTCAAATAAACCATGAAAAATAAACAACACGTAACGAGCAGGTGATTTTATTCCCCATATTTATTTTTAGTCTTTTTTTAGTATTTTACTTGCTGCAGCCAAGTTTAAATAAAACTTTAGTGAGACTTGGTGAAATCTGTGCCCAGCATGTAGTAGAAGACACTTGTTGCTGTTTCTGCTTCCTGTCACAGACAGGAGCTTCACTTCTGTGCTTACTGCAATTACACGTAAAGACACAAAAGGCACTGATATTTTCAACTAATGATGTTCCCATCAGCCTCAGCTTTACTCGGTGATTATGACTAATTACTTAATATTAGCTTGCCAAAAGGCAAACTAAGATGTTGAACATGGTAAACTCATCATCAACAGGTAACATGCTGACATCAGCATCACATGGACAGAGCTCTTGTTTTGTTTTGTGTCTATCTTGTCTTAGCTTCTGCCATGTGGTCATGTTATAGGTCTGGTTTAAGGCACTTTCTACTAGAATAACCTTCCAAATGATTTACTTTCTGCATCGAGGACAACAGGGATTTTCCCTTTTTAATTGCTGCTCACACATTGTGAGACAGCTCCACAATCCAGGGTTGATATAATAAATGTAGGGCACAAACAGGTGTAGACTGGTGCAGTCGTGTTGATGTTTGAGAGGTGAAAATTGTCCCTGATGAAATGTCATGACATGTTGGAGCCGTTTCTCTCTCTACAGTATGTTTCAGGGCACAGAGAGCTTCCTCCTCTTCCTCCTTCCCTTATTGTTCCCTCTATCTCTCTCTGCGCTGAGATGAAGGGACAGACATGAGTGATGGCTACTGGCACACGTGGGTATTGTTTGTTGGCAGAGGAAGCAAGTTGAGAAGGGGGATGACAGCATCAGCTTAATGTGTTTTTCTCTCGCTGTCTCTGTCGGGCGCACACACACTCACACACATGCACAGTGTTGAGACTCCAAAGGTGCTCACACTGACACCAACACTGTGACACAGTCAAAGTGTTTTTTTACACCAACACATACACACAAACATACACACAGATGCACATTAGATAGTGAATTAAACTGAGATGAAAGGATACTAATAGCACAGCACCTGTCAGCAGCTGATTAGAAAATCTAAATGAGTTAGCAAATGTCACAGGCAGAGATAAGACAGCAGTTAGGTGATGTGTAAAGAGAACATGAGCAGAATCCCTGTGTCATATTATGGTTTAGAATGATGTGAGCTGAGCATCAATAGAAGAGATCACACACGGTTCACTGTGTTTCCAGATGTTTCCTATAGGATCCATATGAACATTTTCATATTCACTCAGTAACACAGTAAACAGACACACCAACAGAGCCCCTAAGGGTCAAGTGAAATGCATGCTGGGTTAGATTGAAGCCATCAATAGACCAAATACATATGAACTAAATACAGTGTCATCGCCTCCTGTAGGCTGACCTGTACTTATTTAATCCATATCTAACTGCATTTACACTATTTGTGGTGGGAAAACGTGGATGTGGGGACCTGAGCCAGTCCTCCTGGACGAGCTCCTCCCAAACAGCCAGACTTCCTCTCATAAAACCCTCCAACTGTTCTCCAGGAGCAGTCAGTAGAAATCTGCAAATGTACTTGGCAGCCATTGGATGTCTCCACCAGGGCACTGCTAAAAAAATAAGCACTTTTCATCAAGGCACAGTAGATAACCTAATAAATAAACGACTCAACCTCCACTTAAGATGCTCCTCAACTCCCAGTGATGTGCAGTGAGCTATTTCATTTACGACTACAACTCCTTTTCCTTTTTCATCCACCAAGTGTCACTGAAATGGATATCTGGGACTCATTCAGACAGATTATTTGTGATGATGAGAAAGTAATTTTGTGGGAAATGTAGCAATATATGGTCCAAATCAATGTCACTGACAGATGAATGTTTGTTTATTTCTCTCCAGGAAGAGGTACGGATGCAGCTGTGAGAAGATGGATACCACACATTGGAAGTCTTCTTATGCTTTGTTTGTGCAAAATGAAATGTTTCTTTATCAGTGATCATCAGCTGCTCTGACAACTATTTGGTGTCAGACTGCACACACACAAACACACAGGCAGGCATACCAAATGCCTGAGCACATAAATGTTTGTCACACCCTTGGTACAAACGTGCCTGCCATTATCAGACACTGTGTCACAGTTGCTGTGCAGGGAGAGACAGAGGAATCATTTGATAGAGTTTCAGACAATGTGCAGTGTCTCCTTCTCCATTCTTTTTCCATTACGAGGCAATATGCTCGCTCAACCTTGGCAGCAGCCAACAGCTTTTCTTTGGCAGACCTGCATCTGAGAGCAGCACTGCCTATCTCCTCTCTCTGCCCTGGCTTCCTGGAATTGCTTGATTGATATGGTTGTGTGTGTGTGTGTGTGTGTGTGTGTGTGTGTGTGTGTGTGTGTGTGTGAGCTTACATACTCTGATGCATCAGTAGAAGAGAGACAGAAAGAACAAAGGTATTGTTTGGTTCATGTGCCAGAGATTTTGTTTTCAGTCCCGTTTGCTTGTTTATCTGTTAGTTTGCAGCAGAAAATCTCAGGAACTAGAGTTTAGTCACAGCTTTCACTGACTGTGGTTGAAAAGTTAAGTCAGGTGCCAACGACCAGTGACTGTGTCCAGGAGACCGTTTGTAAAATTCAGGATGAGCATGTTCACATCTGCTGAACCATCAGACATGGAAGCAAAACTAGATTGGGACGTGTTTTCACAATGAAAATGTAAAATTATTTTTCAGTGTCCTGCAGCATCTTCTCTTGTTACCCTGAAACATGTAATTCACAGCTGCATTTAAGGTGCCAGTGATTCAGAGCTCAGTGTCTTGTCCAGAGAAACAGGAGTCAAACCACTCACGGTGCATTTCTTAAAAGATTATTTAACCAGCTGAGTCACTTCACCTGCTGCATAGCTGCTGATAAGAAGCGTCAGTAATGTTTGTGTCTGTCATCTGTAGTTTATGAGCAACTGTAAATTCATCCACAGTCCACTGAGTATTACAAGAACATGCAAGAAACAGCTGAGACAAACTACACAAATGGTCAGCGTGACAACATTAAAATGCACACTGCTCTTCTCTGTTTGAGTCATGTATTGATCCTGCTGCTGTGGGAACATCATTTAATAATGTCAAATAAAATTAGCTATGTTGTGCATATTTGATCAGTGTGAGTGTCCAAACAACTACGTCTAGAAGTTCACAGCCTGTGACGACCAATATTTACTTCACTTCACAGAAATACCAACCGACTGTCACTTACAACGAGGGCACTTGACAATCAGTGGCTACTGCTGTCTGTGAGCAGCTTCTGTACCATACCTGTCAACGTACACTGCATCCCTCCTGCACTCCAGTTAAGTGGCTTTACTCACCCACAAGTGGCAAATTGTGCGTGGTGTTATTCTCCAGGCTTTGCTGTATAGAGGTTGTACTTTGACTGGTGTCTTTTCAGTGTTCAGTCTGTGTGATAGAGGCTACACACACACGTCAGAGAAAAAAGGAATCTGTCACTGTTCGTCATGAATATGTCTGTGTTGCAGTTGTGTGTCGTCATGTGTGAAAAAGGAAGAGATGGAGACACAGAACACATGCTTCCTTTGCTTCAAACAGAGGCCTGCAGTGCATGGAAACATGCATTAGTGAGCTACAGTATCTCAATATTTCCACCATGAAATCCCTGTGGACACGAGACGACAGAGAGCGGAGAGAGGAAACCAAAATATCCAAGTGAGCAGTGTGAAGGAAAATCTACAATTCCTCTATGGACAAATTCAACTAGCCTGAAACCTGAAATCTGTGCCCTCAGGTAGCAGGTGAAGCTTCACATCTAAACACTTCTTTTTATTTTCAGACACCGGAGTGAAGAGGCTGCTTGTGAATCACAACACACAGTACGACGTGCATTCACCTTTCCAAAGTAAGATACCCTCTGTCTAGAAAGTGTTGACACCTTCCCCACCAAAGTGTTTACTCACATAAAAACTGAAAGGAAATATAGACATTTGAAACCTACCTACCTTCAATGAGAGCTGCTGGTGAGTGTGAGAGCAGGTATTCCTTCATTACTTCTGTAATGTAGGGAAATCAACAGTTTGGATGGGATCATCAGACACAAACAGTCCAGCATGAGGTGAGAATTAGCTTCAGGTCAAATTGTTTTGTGTTGTTGTGAAACCTAAACTGTCAAAGCACACAAACAAGAATTCAAAGACTAATAATTCAGAATTATCAGCAAATGAATGAACTTAGACAATGATGACGGCAAAAAGCACAGAAATTTAAACAAAAAAAGAATTCTGATCTCTACTTGATTTTAGTCACGATGCTTTGAATGTGCTCAGGCAGACATGTAAACTGCAGCTTCACTGGCTCACAGAGGCAAACAGCTGCAATGCACTAACTCTAGTTTCTCTGTTTAGATCAACTCTCCACTGAATATAATGTGTCTCCAGTGTTATTATAATAATAATGATACATTCATCAGTGTTGCTTATTCTCAAGACTCTAAAACAGTAATAAATTAAATTAAATTAATGGTTGTAACTCAACAAATTTACTAAATAACAATGAAAAATGAATTGATTAAATATTTAGGATTGGCTCAACACTTGTTGTTGTTGTTGTTGTTTTAATACGTGCTCCATCTTTTTCATCTTAATCTGCAGCTCCATCTGTGATTCTCAAATTTTCCACGATTGCCCTAAAACCTAATTTACTGGTTAGACAAAGGTTCCTGTAATAACCTGCTGGATCAATACGCTGACTGAACGCTGTCCTGGGAGTTTAAAGTCCCATCATGTCAAAAACCCTCAGGAAAACAGAAGAAACAGCAGAGTATCAACAAAACCTAATCAATCCATGCTGCCATTTAGAGAATGTCAAGTTCTGAGACAAGAGTAACCTGATGTGATTTAAAGAATTAGGAACATACCATAGACAAAACATCAACTAATCTACACACCTGACAACATAACAACACACAGTTAAAGTTGTTCCACCTCTGACAGTTTCATACTTTACTCTTCTTCATGAGCTTCTTCGTTGTTTGTGTAAAATGCATAATAATTGTCTGTCTGAACCACTGCAGGTGTAAAGTACGTGTAAACTTCCCACATCGTCGCTCTGGGAAGTCTCAGTTTTGTTGTGAAAAGAATGCTAAATGCAAACAAGGTGTGTACTTTTATCCCACTGAAAAGAAGAATTCAAACACAGTTACTGTCATTCTCTGATGAAGTTAGAGAGAGTCCCACGAACTTGTTCCCTGTGAATGGTTTCAGTCTCGGACATGTTGTTGGTGCAAAGCCAGAGACAGACACAGCCCGGTAATGGCAGAATGTGATAATTGCTTTGGGAGACTCCAGCAGCAGCCTTGATGTTCCTTTGCTTGAGTGCAACAAGCTTTTAGTTAACAGTTTTACATCAAACTGCTCTCTTTTAGCTTTTACACATGGTTCTCTGGGATGATTTAATCGACTTCACCTGCTCTGGGAGCTCTTTCCATATGTCGTGTGTGTGAGGCCACAGATTCTGCTGCAAAGCCTGAAACATTTAGCCTTGTTTACCTGTGGAAAACAAAAAGACTCTTCACCTGCAGCACATGTACTGTTACAAACTAACAGACAATGTCTGTAAGTTTGTCTGCAGCTTGGTTCACACGTAGTTTGATGGTTAACTCACATTAGCAATTCCTGGTGACCTCATCATTTCAATTATTGAGTTTTTACTCAATAATTGAAATCATCACATGCATGCATATAGTCCTTAAATCAGTAGAACCACAGGAATGAAGTCTGCAACGTTTCTCTTTAAGTTGTATACCGTACCGTTCTGTACACACTGTTTGTGGCTGTGTTGTTGCTTTTGGCTCCGTTGCCAACTTTTTATATTATTTAGTTTGGTTGAATATATCAAATCATACTTGTAGTGAAACCAGCTTCGTTTCCGTGAAGCATTCATTACATTATAAGATTCGAGTGTAATTACAGATTATGGTCGGGAAGATTGGTATTTTCTTTGCAGCACAAATGTAGCAACATCTGGATACATGATATTAACATCCCCCGAATGTCAGAAGGAGGTTCTCGTCATTAACCTCGGTCTCATTTGTAAACAAAGCAATGATAGATCTGATTTACCCTACGCTACATCTCCTCTGTCTTATGTAGGCAGTCAAACCTGATCCGTTTTGATTTGAACAACATGTTGATCATATTTGTTTTCTGTCTAATTCCTTAAACCCACACAATCATCTGAGGCTGTGTGATGCTACAGATGAGTCTGAGTTCTTCACCAGGTACACTGACCTTTTCCTTTCCCTCATTCCCTCCTCTCTCCAGTTCATCTCTCTGTCTCAGTCTCACTCTCTTTTGCACTCACTCAGACTTTTGTCACTTCTGTTCTTCACTCTCTCTCGTATTCGTCTCCACCTCTTTGCTCAAACACACACTCACGTCTTCTCATACTGTGGTGGTCATCTTAACAACTTTTTGTCTCGAGAGACATCTAAAGAATAAAAAGATGAAGCTGTCCATCTAATCTCTCCCTCTTTCTTTTTCTCTTTGGGGCCAATTTAGCTGCTCGCCACCATTGTGTGGCAGGCAGCTGGAGACAGAGGGGGTGTGGGCAGGATGATCATTATCATCCAGGCTGTAAAACCTCTGCAGCGTCAGAGCATCCTCTGCTTTCTCAGTGCTCAGTTTGATTGAGTTAGAAATTCTTTTGCCTTATAGTTTGTCAAAAATTGCCAACGAGGTGGCAGCTGATGTTTATGCATAAATCACATTCTACAAAAGATATTCAGAGTTGGCCCATCTGCTGGATTATTGCATAAATTCCTCCCTTTTATCGAACTACATCTACTTTTAATATTTGTCCTTGCTTTTACATTTGAATAAATATTCTTTTGAGCAGATGTTCGCTCTATTTTAACAAACACGTTTAAAGTATTTGTTAGTTACATAGTTTGTACATTAATATACTCAACCAGGTCAGAACATTTTGGTGTCTGTAGTTTCATAAACAGTGAAATATAGTAAAAAAATATAGAAAGCATAGATTTAAAACTGTTACCTTTTTGCTGCGTGACCTGTTTATTTATATGAGAACATCCAAATGTCTATTAACCATATATGTGATGTGATATTTGTTCCTTATACTCCAGCAGCATTTCATGACAGTATCTTGAAGATATTCATCTGCTCAGCTGTGTCTTTGAATGTTACGTTCAGGCACATTTACAGCATATATCAACCATCAATCACTGAGTCAAACTGCAAATCTACACACTGCTAACTGTGCTGCCTGTTTCTGTCAGTTTTCATATGGTCGACTGTCACTCACTCAGCATGCACCCACACAGGAATGCTCCTGTCAATGCACATGGTGGCATGAAAAAGTATGTGAACCTTTTGGAATTTCATGGTTTTCTGCATTAATTTGTCATAAAATGTGATCTGATCTTTATCTAAGTCTTAAGTACTGACCCCCAATCACTGCATGCTGACCAGACTCTGATGCAGCAAAGCAGGCCCAAATTATGATGTTTCCTCCACCATACTTTACAGTTGGGATGATGTTTTCATGATGATATGCAGTGACCTTTTTATGCCAGATGTAGTGATGTGTATCCTTTCCAAATAGTTCAATCTTAGCTTCATCAGTCCACAAAACCTTTTACCAGCTTCCTTCATGGTGTCCTGCCATTGACACCCTGCTAGTTGAATGTTTAACAGCCAGTTAGCCAGTTCCAATGAGGCCTTCAAATCTTTGCCTGTCATTACTAAAAGGTTTTTAAGGTTGTTCTTAATATTGACATGAAAGAGAGCAGAATCTTTTTGTGTTATTACTTTAAGCACATTATATGTGTTAATACTCTTAACTTAGACGAAGATCAGATCACATTTTATTGACAAATTAAGGGTTCACATACTTTTTTTTGCCACTCAGGTACAATCAGATACAACAACTCTCAATCAGGATTACATCCTCTTTTCATGTGAGTGCAACAGAAAAAAACGTGTTGACCTTCACAGGGCTGCCGTGCATTGTGTGTGTGAAGCAGGGTGAAGGACACAAAGACAGATTGAGAGACGCAGTGATAGAAGGATAAAGAGAAAATAGTAGAGAAAAGCAATAGGTAAACATGGTTTGTGTTCAGGGTTAGGCTGATAATAACCATGACCCGCACTCTGTGTCATGAGCTCCCAGCCTCAGAAACAGCAGCACACGAGGTAACAAGCTGCTCTGGCCTCCCTGTGATGGAAGGAAATTTATGACCACTTTTACTGGGATCGTGTTTCTACGGGTCAGAGCACTCTATTGTTCACCATCTTCAGCCCATGGATTGTCAGCACAAAGCTTCACTGGCCTGACACACACACACACACACACACAGACACAAACATCCTCACTCACATGCTCTTTGCCCTTTTTGGTGATATGGTGCTATCATCCATCAGGAGCTGCTGTCGTCTTTATAGTAGAAATAAACTGTTAGTTTTAAAGACGTCTGGGCTGGAAAACGTGTGCATGTTAACTCATTGGCTAAACTTATTTATTTTTGGCATCTAGCGTCATGTCATTGGTCAATTTAAGAAATAAAAAGCATGCAAGAATAAATCTGTATTGGGTTTAGGTCTGGTCCCTAACTAAAGCATGCATGCAATAGACAGAAGCTGACAGGTGGAGAATAACTTCTTACCTTCACTCAAATAGCATCTCAATATTCAGGGAACTCTCAGAAAGCTTCTTGTTTTCTCACAATTGTCTTTATTACCCATTGTAAGGGATTGTGGACGTGACCACAGTTAACTGAAATTACTGGTTAGTCTGTATTTGAATTCATAATCCACTCAATGTGACAATTTTTCTATTTTTCTATCACCAGGGAATAATGATAGACAGCAGGAGTGATATTGAATGTGTTTTCCTCCAGGAACAATGTTCTGCTGCACAGGGAGCAACGTGTGTTATTTTTTCTTCAGCAGTTTATTATATGTAGCAGCAGGGGGTCTGAATAAACTGACACACTTTTAATCAACACTAGACATCTGGGAAGTGGAGCACAATTTATGGCAAGCAGTGGAAAATGTGGCTGACGGGCAGCACGGGGATTCAGTGGTTGGTACTGGTGCCTGTGCTGTGCGCACATCTCCCAGTCCGGTCTCTCCGGTTATCTACTCATAATACAAAGTCATGCATGTTAGGTAATAGTGGGTTAGTCAGTGGGTTGTAGCATCCTCTGCTTCTTGAGTATGTTCAAAGAAGGCGCTATTGCTGTAGCCAATCACATACCACTGATTTCTTAGGGGAAATTTCCCATGTGGACAAACTGGGAACTGCGGCTCAGCTGCAGGTTCACACACAAAAAGAAGGAGCTCAAATTATCAACAACAAACCTGTCGACAAGATTTATGGCACACTGCTTGTTGTTAGGAGTTGGGGTTTAAAGTTCTGGACTGAAGCACTTTAAACACACACAGTCCTGCAGACAGTAAAGTATAGTAACACACACTCAAACAAGTGTCATGTTGCTCTCATAGGTTTTACATGTGATGAATAATATCAACACAGGACATTAGTTTAGTCTTCGTGTATCCTTATGTTACCTGTTGATGATATTAAACTACACAAGCTCTGGAGAACACATACCCAGAAAGCTATAGCTTTGCGATGGTCAACTCTCCTTTCTCCTTCAAACTCTCCTTTCTCTCTTTTCTTTTCTTGTCTCCTTTTCTGTCTGTTGGTGATGAAAGAGCACCTTCAGAGTGGCCACAAAAGATCCTATTTGTTGTCCCTGTTCCGCAATGTGAGACGTCTTTGTTTAAAAGTGGTCTTTCCATCAAGGTTGCACAAAAGACTGTTTCACAATGTAAGGTAAAGGAAGAAGCCCGAGATTTAAAGAGGAAAGAGAGAAAGACAGAGGTGAAGAAAGGGGTGTAGAGGAAGTGAAGGGAAAGAATGGATAAAAAAAAAAGCTAGAGGCAAGATTGGAGCCCTGCGGCTCTCAGCACAAAATGCTTTCTATTATCTTTGGTCCTGGTCTGAACAAAGAAGCAGGGAGAACAGGTTGGCTCTGGACCCCAGGGTGATTTAATATGGAGCTTGAATCAGAATCTGCAGATCAATGACCACACTAAGAAATGAGGAAGTTAATATGCAGTAGTTTTTCTCTTTTATTCTGTTTACTAGAACTCACATCCAGGCAGAGGACCTACTGTGGATTTTCTGGGCCCATCATGAGTCCACTGAGACGTATTCCTCCTCAAGCTGAGTGAAAACTTCTCCCTAGAGGGGCGTCAATGAAGTTTGGGGACTTTGTGTTTTCTTTGTAAATTGGTGGCAAAAATCTGGATGAATAAAGCCAAAGCTTTCTGCATGTCCTCAGACTACGTGTGAAAAAGAAATGATGTTGTTTGGCTGGATCTAAATTTGATTCGGTCTAATCGGGACCAGGTGGGGGGCTGATGAGACAGGGAACAGAACCAGGTTTGCCTCAGATAAACTAAAGAAAGTGTCCTGGTCTTTAGTGGTGGAGAGAGGTGAGCAGACACAGGTTTCTATCTTCCTATTAGACATCTATTAGTGGTGAAAATAATATGTTTGTACATTTATAATTGTAGGTCGTCTTCCACTGTTTCCATGGTGCAGACTGCTGCCACCTGCTATTATCCTAGTATCACTTTTTGGCCCAGAGGAAGGTGACGTGAAGCGATGCGACAGTCACCTCTAACTCCTTTATGGCAGCTTGGTGTGTTTCTGCCCTCAGAGAGAAAACACCCACTGTAACTGTGATTCTCACCAAACATCATGCATGAGGATGTGATTTCCACAAGCCCATTACAGCCTGGCACACCACGACAAGGGGCAACAGTACGACTAGAAAACGACTTGAGATGGAGCCTTAAATTTAAGTCAAATGAAAATCTGCATCATTCATCATATATGGACAGAACTCTACAATGAGAGGTGCGTTTAAGTACAAGAACTTAAAAAAAAGACAAATGTGTTGTTTATTTAAAGATTAAAAGGTTCTGTCTCAACTGCTAATTTTAATAATATCTAAATCCATTTGTGTTGTCTCTGAAAAATAAACCATTCATTTCATTTGAAAGCTGTTATTTCTCAGAGCTCGATGGTTGAATCAGTTAATAACAAAACAATATTTCCAGTTTAGGAAACACACAGGGTAAAGTTCCTCTCAAACAAACTGAGGACATCTTTCAAATCTCCTCTAATGAGTTTGCCTTTCCTGGATCTTTGAGCCAGTCTGTCTAATCAATGATAGGAGCTTTAATACACTACGATTGTCTATGGATTAGTTTAGGTATTTAAACACTGGCTTTAATTAGAGCTGTACATTTTAAAACTTTGAATGTGGCCAATCCCTACAAGGTTTGGAGGACACGACGGCAGTGAAAGGAGTGAAAAAAGGGAAAGAAGGCATTGTGGTGATGAATCAAAGTTACCTTGTGGAGGTCTGACCACTCATTAGGCTGAAAGTATAGAACATGGTGGCCTTTGATCTCCCATCTCCGAGATACATTTGTCCTGTTGCCCTAGAAATTAATGAAGCAGGTCGTTCGACTCCATCTTTTGACTTCTATGAAAACCTTGATTTCAGCTGTGATTGTGTGAAGGGTAACAAATGTACAATTATAGAACAAGACTCTCGTCACCCCAAAAATCACAGCATTGGCCGTTTTGTCCTGACACGTGGCCTCTTTGTGATCCGTCCTCTCTGAAAGGCAGACGCTAAAGTAGTAAGACATTGTTATCCTGCTGCAAAACCTCTTTGCAGGGAAGTCAGAATAGTTTTGCTGTCTGTGACTTTGGTTTTACGCTTTTCTCCTTTTCCAAAGGAGCTGGTTAATAACATGCATCACCAATAACAATATAAAGTTGCACTTGACCAATAGAGTCCAGTGCATGATGAGAAGGCTTTCAGGTGACAATAATACGACTGGAGATGGTAATAATAGGTGAAAAATTAATTTAAAAAAGCTTATTGGAAAGTTATGATCTCTGTCTGGGCCTTTTCCTCATTTGTTCGTCTACTGTTTTCCAATCTCTTCTTTTGTCAGTTCTTCTTTCAGCCACCAGGTGTCTCTTGACTTTTCTTCTCTTGCTGGTCACCTGACTCTGTCCCCGCCCACCCACACACCTGGTTTACTTCTTGGGCAATTTGTTTGTGAATCTCTCAGCTGTCAAGTCTCCTGTTTTTCTTTCTTTGTGGATTTGGACTCTTGGACTCTGGTTTGGATTGTTTCCCCAGTGTTGACCTGTCTTTACTCACCTTGACTGTGGGTAAGTCTGTTTTGTTATTAACATCACTCCATTTTTATCTGCCTTAAATTCCTAACACTGTTTCTGGTAATTTACTCAGTGTGGACTGCGTCTTTCACATCTTTCTTTCTACTCTGAAAACTGTCTGGATTTTATATTTATTTTTATATTTGATTTTTTAAGTAGGAGGTAGAAAGATTGTTATAGGCAGCTTAATGCTAGGTTCAGTTTTAGTCTCCACTCTGTGCTGTCTGCTGCCTTTGTCCTGCACATGCTGATTAGAAAGCGTACACATCTGCATCTCCCGTAGAAATGCACCTGGGCAAAGGAGGTTTCTTGACTCCTCTATCTCAATATGGAAACCAGGTTACTGTTTCCTGGCTACTTAAATGCATGTCAACGCATTGTTTTCCTGAGCAGTTTTGGGATAATTATGCAGATCTCTGGTTTTCTGTGGCACCATTTCTGTTCAGATGTTCAAATCTTTGGATTCGGACATGAAGTGTGGACATTAAATAGTTGTGGAGTGTGATAAGTTCAGAAATCGATCTGGCAAATTAATATTTTTTATAAGTTGTATTTTTAAATGATGGATTCTGATTTAGTTTTCCCACATGGTGCTGAGACCTGATTGATGAATCATTTGTGCACCATCAGATATTCATGTAACTTTTATAGCTGTAGAGCGAAGGTGAAAATCCTTTCTCTGTCTTTAAAAAGCTGTCTCTTGTGTTCAGTCACCCAGACTGAGAGTCCTTCCTAAAACACCTCAGTGAACTGTTTCCTTCAAAGTACCTCAGGACCACAGGTACTCCCCAATGGCAGCATATCGATCCCATCATGAGCCCAGACCTTCCCCTGCCGGCCCGTCTGCTTCATTTAAATGACCTCTATAAAGCATCTACATCTAATCTTAATTAGATATTGAAGTCTGTTAATTAAAACATTATCTCTGGCGAAACACAGCCGGCCGGTCTGACGAGTAAATCGATGAGGACGAGAGGATGCTGTCTGCTGAACGACGTCAGGGGAAGAAACCAAAATACACACTCCAGGCTCAAGTGTGTTAAATTAAACTGTTAAGAGGATTTGAGTTGCATGCACTGAATTTTTTATTCTTTGGCTTTTTACAATAAACTTTAACTCCTCCTTTTCTTGTTGAATGCCATCAGATATAAGAATTGTTGTAACACCTCTACTGTTCTGGATCCCAGACTTCTTACAAAGGAGCAGTTGAGTTTAATTCATTTAAATTTAACAGCACATCACAAAAACATTGTGTGTACATCTCTTATTTAATATGATAGATGTGTTAGTGGTGAACGCCGGGTCAATTTCAAATCTCACGTGGCAAATCGCCACTCACACCTGCCAGTTGATTGAATCATTTACTACTGGAGTATTTTTAAAACATCCTTTTGTCTTTTTAAGAGAAGCAACCAACACATCAGATCTTGCTTCATTTCCATTGTCAGTTAATTACTTCTTTTTATTTTTAATTTAATTTACAGCCAGTTTGCCAACAGGAAGTCGTGTAGCTCTGTTCATCAGTTCGTAGACGGTTCAGTCGTGTCTGCAAAGAAGTCAAGGATGAAATGAAGGCAGGAATGTCCTCTCAAAAAAAACAAACAAACAAAAAAGCATAAAGTTGGAAATGGTTGGTAAAAACCTTAACAAGTTCTCTAACATTAATGGGGACTCGTGCTTGAAAAACACGGTGGTAAATAATGCAGGCCAATCACTGCAGCTCCAGTCTCCTTCTTTTGATGACCGCGAAGGCAGCAGCCAGAGGCCTAAAACACCATCCACATGAGCAACCAATCAACTCAAATTGAGCCGTGGTTTCAATCTGGGTTGTATTCTTTGAAGCAATCAATGTCAAACTCAGACAAATTCAACAGGTGAACTCACAGAGAAACTCATTTAATCACATTCTCCTTTCATCTTCCACTCTGTGCAACAACTGCAATCATCAGTCATTTTTATTTTTATTTTTTGAACAATTCAGACCAGGAAACGTTGGTGGTGCTGTCAGAGAGTGTCTACTTAAATCATAACGTATTCTGTCTATCACCATCACAGTTTTTGTGCAGCACAGTCTTTCGACGCTGTTTGTCTTCATGTATAAGACATCGCAGTGATTGTGATGCATCTCTATCACCAATAACTAAAGAGGCCAGACTCTCCATCATGAACTACTGTACTCGTGAAGTGCCTTTGTAGAATTGTGGCTGTATATACAACAATATACTGTGTGTTTTGTAAGATCCTTGGTTGCATTCAGTGTCTCTTCTGATATGTCACAATTGCTTCACATTCTTCGAGCTCAGTTTCAATTGTTCTAAATAAAAGCCACCGTGTCCTCTTTGTCTGCAGGTAGGCGGTGCATCTCGTGACTCATCTTGATGAGCTGTCATCCTTGAAATGAGGTAAACAGCTTCTGTAAAGGCAGCACAGGTGTCGGAGCAGCTGACAATGGGCGCAGTGCTTTCTTTCTTTGGCTTTATGTGAGGTTTGGCATTTAATAAATTGGCTTCCTGTTTTATTTCTTACCTCCTCCAACGGTTGGCGACATGGGAGACGGCGGTGGTGGAAAGTCACATACAAGTACACATAATCAAGTCCTCTAACACTGTACTCGCTTACGTTTACTTTTGAATGCACAGCTCCTACTTCATACAGTATTTCTACTCTGTACAGTAGTGATGAGATGGATATGCTCATTATGTGCTGTTCTGTTGCTGCAGTGAAAGCTCTTCCCATCCCATTCTGTGTTCAGCTTTTTGCCCTTTATATCTTTTTCCATAACCACCTGGTAATAAAGGTGCTGATTGTTTTGCCCAGTCCTCTGCCTGTCCATATGGCGGGAAGGGAGTGGAGAATCTTCCTAAAAGCATTCATCTTTCAAGTGATAGCCCCTCTGTGTCTCCAGGGTGCTGTTCAGGTGCTGCTCTTCTTCTTTCATTTCCCTGATATGTTCTGGGTTTCAGGAAAATTACCCCCCATCTTACTGACAGCAATTTGTTTGGCCCGACTGCTTCCTGATGTTGCCTGTGTTTCTGACTGAAATCTGTGGATCATGGACAGCAGTCACAATGAGTTTTTGATGGGATATCACACTGTTCATTTGTAAGTTTTGGCTTGATGAAAAGGTTCCATTGAGCTCCCATTTGATGCAAAATGAAACGGTGTGTTTGTTACTTTAAAGGATTTGCGCAGCAGAAAAGATGAAAAAACTTCAAAAGTCTTTTGCTATTTAATTTCATGCTCACTCTACCTATCTGCTGAGCTTTTAAAGTAAAATTAGCAAAACGATTTCAAAGCAATTTGTCTTTTTGTTGTGCAGACTTTAGCAGAACTTTTGGCTTTAATCACCCTGAAACATGTTGAGCTTTGTCTTAACTTGGTCACAGTGTTTGATAAATCTTTTTATATCAATCACCAAAACTTCTTGTGCCATATATTAACTGTGGAGAAAAAAGAAAAGATTGATTGTAATTGTAATGTATGTACATACTCTTCATGAATGACCACACAGCATGCATCACTGCAAAGATAGAGAAACTGTTTAAAAGAACAGTTCTGAAAACTCCAGAAAGTATTTTAAAGGTAACAAAAGACAAATAAGCTAAACGATGTCTCAAAAAGAAGACAAAAAGCTTAACACTGTGCAGCCTGTCTTGGCCTGTGTGTACTGTAATCCCCACTTTGATGCCAGGTGGTTGAATGCCCATTAGTCTCTCTGTCTGCTCTGCTCTGCCAGCTTCAGGCTCAACAGGCGCTACAGAGAGAATAAATTATGATCCGCCCACGGGCTATCTGCCTTCTTCGGCCTTGATTCACCTATTTACACTAGCCTTGCACTCTGGGCAAATTGCATTTCGCCTTCAAATATTTGCCTTTATTAATGTTGTGCAGCATGGTAATTAATCTCCTCAACAAAGGCACCATCTGCCTGACCCAAAAAATGAAATTATGCTTTCCTGTCCTGTGATTAAGATGAATATCATATGTGGAGTGGAAAACAGCTTTAACAGAGGAAAAACAAAGAAAATGCTTGTTGAGAGATGAGCCAGCGCCCCTTGTCTGTCCTCCCATTTCTCCACCTTCTCACTCTTATTTCTTTCCTCCCTCCACTACCTGAGCACACCTCTGCACTGCGGCGTTAGCACATGTGGGGACAGATAAACCCGAGGTAATGAAAATGAATGTTCCCACTTGGAGCCCGATAGAGTCCTATTATGAGGTTTATTTGTCAGGGACAGGACACCAGGCTCCAGGACAAGTTTTACTTGGCTCTCTGCAGGCCTGCTGGGGTCAAATCTCCAGTACTGGTTAATCAGGCATAGCAGCTCTGCCCCGACCAGGTCCTTGTCAAGAAAACTGAAGCGACACTCTTGTTTTCCGTCACTTTCTTTCTATTTAGTTTCTCTCTTACTTCTCAGCGTCTCTGCAGAATCTCTTGTCAAATAAAGGTCTCCTGCCACTGCTGGGTATTCTCTCTGTCCTGATGTTCATCTCTGTGTCAGTGTCTCTGTTTCTAGCCCAGCATCAAATCAAAGAGGAAAGGGGAACGGATCAGATTGCACAGCTTCATTCATCTGTCCTGTATCTTTGCTGACTGTGTCAAAGCCTTTTGAAAATGACTTTACTTTCTGTATAGGAAAATATGCAAATGTAGGAAATCTACACAAATAGAGTACATTTATACTGAATGTATCAGCAGCTATGGTTTTAAGTTTAGAGAAGCAAGCTTGTTAGGAGCAGGATTCATTCTGGTGCAGGTTTAAGTCTCCACCTCCTGCTGTTAATAAATGAAACCGATGTTTCACCAAGTTTAAGGATTGTAGGATTACATTGAACCGAGAACTAGAAAGAAACAGACTCATGCACATGTTCATGTTCTCCTCCTATTATGATGAAAATAACATTAATTGAAATGTGGTTTATTGTTCAGGCACAAATCAAATTTCCATTAATGTTGCAAAATGGAAAAATAGCATCAAAATAAATGGGATGTTGATTGTAGTACTTTACTAAATGTTTGGCATTTGACTCACAATAACAACAAATGTCGTCTGTCTAATAATTTAGGACCCGCTCAACATACTGAATGAAATAACACATTTGCTGCCATTTTTATGTTTTTAATCAAATCCTGTAGCTGAATATTTGTCACTTTTCCAATGTGAAGACACTGTTTTCTCAAAACCTTCTTAGAATTAGCAGGTATTAAGAAACAGCAGCAGAGCCAAGGACTCTTTTCTTCCTGTTGTGTTATTAATAAGTGGTCGATAAATTCCAGTTGGATGATGTGTGACTGTCCTCGATTGGTATTTTAACTTTGCATCTTTCCATCTTTTTTGAGCTGTAGTGTTTGAAATGCTTTGTAAAGTCCAACTGTCACTTCACGCAGTTGATTTTTTCAATTTGAGCATCTCGTTGTTGCACATACAGTGAAGCGTGAAAGGAGTTGAAGTGGAGGTCGATGGCAGATATGGGACGCTGTGTTTGTTGCTGTCCTTGCCTGATCCCTCTGCCCCTGCCTCTTTCAACATTTCCCCTTCCGTCTTTCCATCACTCTTCTCATTCCACTTGTGCCATCTCTCTCACTCTCTTCATTTATTTTGCACTTGGCAACTAAAAATTATGTCTTTGTACTGATTTCACTTTTGTTCCTCATCGACCTTTCATCTTCTTCTTCTCTCTCTCGCTCAGTTTCTCAGCCTGAGCTCATTTCACCCTCGTATTCAAACCTCTTTAAACAGCTCAGGGGCATCTTCTGGGGCTCTTGTTACAGCTGTTGATCTAATAAAGACCCTTCAGAATAGTAGTAGAAACATCAAAGTCCGCAAATATAATAAAAGCCCCCAGAGGTATTGAACAGGGGCATCTTATTTTATTTATGAACAGAATTTATGCTTTACAGATACATGGGGAGCTGAGTTTAAACCCACAGGTAGTGATGTAAACCAATTAGCCAGTTTTATGTGGAGCAGTTGAAGCACAGCATGGTTATAATGATCTCCGTGCAAACACACACATCTTGATGCTAATCATATGCAAAGAACTTCTTTAATTAATCACGTTTAGTGGAGTGATACAATCCTTTTTACCTCGAGCTATATTCTAGCCCCTGGAGAACTTGGTTTACACATACACGCACACACACTTTCATCACATCCCATTACCAGCTGTGATCTCGTCATGCATCAGCCACGCCAAGGGGAAACTTTGTGCATTTACTGGAATTCCGCCTGCTCCTTCTCACCACCCGGCTGTCCGACTGTGGAGCTCTGAGCACCTCATCAGATCTCTGAATGCTTGTCAATAATTGAGCAAGCGAGAAATGATTCATAAGGCGGTTTCCAACGTAAAATCCTCCACCTTCCTCTGCTCTGCTTGCTTCTGACATCTTCTTGAATATTTTTATTTGTTTCCATGGATTCCAGTTAGTAAGACATCATGCCCAGCAGATAACCTGGGTTTGAACTCAGCTGGGCAAAGAACAGAAAAGGTTGCTGGGCCGGCAAAAAACAGTTGTATCTCATGTATTCATGCATGCAAACGTGAAAAATAAATGTGTGCTAAAGCTGTGTGCAAGGGTGTGTGTGTGTGTGTGTGTGTGTGTGTGTGTGTGTGTGTGTGTGTGTGTGTGTGAGAGACAGTACAGAAGCAGAGGAAAAGAGTGTCTGCTCCGAGTGAGGCGGCTCTCACACTTGGATTCATCCAGCTGTGATGGTAACAGGAATAGGCAGAAATCTGAAGCAGACTCCTCTAATGGTTCTCTCAAACTGGGACGGATGCTGACCTCCGTACCTTTCTCTCTCTATCAGGCATCTGCTCTACACGTTACTCATTTTACTCTCGTCTATTGTCGCTGTCAGCGCTACATTTCTTCCCTGCTGTTCCTCTTTTGATAATTCCCCTCCTCGTGTCCTTTATCAGTCTCTATTCTGCTTCTATCACTGTTCTTCATCCTCACTTTGTTTTGTCTTGTGCCTCCTCTCCTTTGTGACCTCGGTCTGTTTTGCTTTTCCTTCTAGTGCCTGGATTCTTTCAACCAGTCCCCCCTCCCATCACCTTGCTGTGATGTTTGTGACTCTTTGCTTTTCTATCCACCTCTCTTCTATTTTCCATTAAACTTCTCCATCCACCATTATCTCTCTCTGTACCACTTAATTCCCTCTAATGTATTTTTATGCATAAAAACAGAGAAAGAAGGCACAACACACAAAAAATAGAAGATAGATTCAACAGTAACACAAAGTTAATTTTAATAGTTAAAATTATTATTCTTATTCTTAGGTTGACACGTCCTTTCTAAAGTTCTGCTGTAGATCAGAAAGCATCGTGCTGATTACGTTTTGACATCTGAATGAGGGCTGTTTTATTTTAACGGGGACCCTGCACTAGTTAACAGACTTTCTGCGTGAGCGTTTTCTGTATAGTTTCCCCTGTGGGAGCCTGTGAGGCAGCATCAAGGCTCATCAGGGAGAAGTCTGCATGTCTGGTTTGACTGGCTCCTAAACTAAATAATCAGGAATCAATCAGCTAGTCTCTCTCTCTATTCACTGAATTTTTCATGTCTCGAGTTTAGTTGTCAAAGTCAATAAACAAACTGCACCCAGAATCCCACTAGTCCCACAACCTAATGCAAGAAGGGACCAAAAAAAATGAGACCACACATAATTTATAATTTTAAATTAAGAAACAAAATCATTAAACACTGTTAGAGGTTTAATGAAGAGCTTAATGACAGTGACATGTTTAATCAAATACTCTATACTTCACAACATGGTACTTTGCACTGCTGGGCTGATGGCACTAAAACACTGTAGGAGGCAGCGAGGAGCTGGATGTGATCCTTACATCAGTCATACTGTGAATCGAGACCACGTGCAGGTTGAAGATTTGACTTTGTGAGAACAGGAACCTCCTCTGTGTTATTAACAAAGAAAAAATGGCTAGCACACATGTTTATGTATATTAGAATATCTGTGTAAAACAATGCATGATTTGAATGTTTTGCTCAGTTTTCTGTGAACGAAACAAGAAGAAAAAACAGATTAATAACACTGTTTTACTTCTGTGTACTGCAGCGTGGACTGACCGACTGACTGCATCTTTTTGGGGAGATTGTTGAAGAAAAACTCTCTTCTTTCTCCTCAGTTCACGGTGCTATTTCAGGCAGCATCTTCAGTAAAGCACATTAATAACTGCGGATTATGTAAGTGCCATTAGCGTCAGACCTGCTGTCCTTACAGAGGTCATAAAGACATTCACTGTGTAGCACTAAATGGAGCAAACAAGCTTTGTTATTATCAGCCCTGTTTCTGAATGCCAGCAGCACATAAAGTGATTGGAAACTTAAGCAGAAAAGTGATTATATAAGTTGTGAGATTTGACCAGATGGCGTTCTCCCTCTGTTGAATTTAAATGACGCACCTGAATCAACTCTCTAGAAATGCATAAAAATAGATTTGTTGTCCCAATCAATGCAGTTTGAGAATCTGCCAAAGCAGAGCAGGACTTAGGCGAATCAATCTGCTGAGCTGCGTGGAGTACTGCAGCGAGCTGTGTGGTCACACTGACACAGAAATGCCAGCAGCACCGGCAGGAATTGATCTCACTCCGACTGAAATGAGAAAGAAGTGCAGCATCCCGTGTGCCACTGCAGCGCCATCTCTTGTTAATCTCACAACAAATGACAGAACAACATAAGGAAAGGAATACCATCAAAAGCTCTCTCCTTATCTTTAACATCTGCACACAAGCGTATAGAAAAACTGTTTGGTGCAATAAACTCACGTAAACAAACATAATGAACACATCACAACTTAATTGGGATTTAATCAGTTTGCAACAGAGAGAATAAAGCGTGTTATTGTATGGAGAAAATTAAATGTGCGTCCGACACAGAGGTGGTGCAAAGTGAGCTAAACAAGAGCTGTTCATTTCCTTTCCAAATGCATCATTCCTGAATATTACTTGCTGTAATATTGACTTTTCTTTGCCAGTTCAATTAAATAAGGAAGTCGTGCACGTACACACGTAAGTGTTTGTTTCTTAAACATAAATGAACGGGGTAACCGCCTGCTTTCATCTCAAGCTCATGGTCAACAAAGACAGAGGCTAATTTCATTTTCATATTCTCCTTTTTATTGTCTTGTTTATGTGGGAGCGAGCCCAAAGTGTCAGGATGAATTATTATCCCTCTCACACATAAACATTTCATTAATTTCATCTTATAAATACACTTTTTCTTATCATAGTCCCTGATGTTTCTTACTGCAGTTGTGCGTTTGTCAGCTGCCTCAGTTTAATTTATTCATTATCTTTCCCCCGTCCTCTTCTCTTGGAGGTTGATGGTTGCCCGTTTTTGCAGGATTCCTTTCCAGCGACTACAATCGTGGAGCATTTTCTATCCATACAGAGATTTGAATGCATTAAATTAGGACTGTGAGGACTGTGATATTTCTTTTAGTGTGCAAAGATATATGAACCGCCAACAGAGGATAGCAATGTAAGAAAACGTGATGCAGCCAAAGGATTATTTCCATCAATTCAATTATTTAATTACATTTTAGGCAAATAGCAAAAGCGGTTATTTACAATAAACGCAGCACAAAGGCTCATGATCGCAGGCGGAGACGTTACCATGAATCTTTTTGTGGAAGTAAATCATCTGTCGTCACATTTGACGACATCTTTTAAACTTTTCTACATTTTATGTGGTAGAACGTATTAGTCAGTCGGTTAGTTATTAGTCAGTTATTAGTTATTATTATTTGTTAGTTATTTGTTCGTTCTGTGTTTGTTTTGCCACCGTTTACACTTCAACCGACCAATCCCACCCACCCCTCACTTCCCACCTCTCCTGCTGCTCACCTGTTCCAGTAGCAGCTCCACTGTCTTCACTTCAGCCTGGAATCTGTCAAACCGTCCTTTGTGTGTCCCTGTTGCAGACTTCCAGCCTTTTTGTTCTCACCTGTTTGCCTGCCGGTTTTGGACTTTCTCTTTTGCCTGCCCTCTGCCAGGCCTGTTACCAACCACTGCCAGGCTGCTGCCTTTGCCCCTTTTTGTCCTTTACTGCTGTTGCCTGCAAGGTGAATAGTTTGAATTGTTCCTCCCTGAGTCATGAAATTGGATCCTGTGTTTCTGGGCAGTGATCAACAGGAAATGAAGGGAGAGGGACGGGTATGACATGCACCAGCTGTAACTGAAGCGGGGACATTTCCGTTATAAGGTGTCTTTTAACCACTCTGTCAGGATGATACTGATGAGGAGTTAGCACTGTTAGCAGTTAGGAGGTTTTAGAAGTTTAGTTTTCAGAGGTCTCGTGGAGATCCAGTGATCTTTGTCTAAAACAACCTCAGATTAAATGAACCTTTAGTGTCACTGGACACCGTGGAACCACTTTACTGCTGCAGTGCTGTTAGTGTTAGTTATCATTAGTTTACCTGCGACTGCTGGGATCATTAAATAAAAAGTCCTCATCAGTTTCCAGGTAAGAGCCTTCAACAGGTAATATTAGTATTATTTTAAAGCAACAGGGTTCTTTCCTGGCAAAGTTAAAAACAGTCATTTCCCCACTTCCCTCACTTCTCCCCTGCTCGCTCCTCTCCTCCCTCTCTGTAAAACTCCTTCTAAATTATGAAACGATGTCCTTTCTTTCACATGGCTAGTTCTGGATTACTTACCTGGCTCTCCCTGCAGGCCTATTAAGCACCTCTGGAGTCATGGTCACTGCCTGACTAGCTCTGCATTGATAATGGTCATTAACTCAGGCACCAAAAATGAATGGTGGAACAATCCAATTCAGAGAGATCTGAAAATGCCTTTTACCAAGGGGCCTCATATTGATAACAGGCAATTTCACATCTCATTCACCAAAAGTGGGCTTATTGAATATGAGAGGACCGGGAGGGGAGAATGACACTGTGGTTCCTTTACATTTCATCTGCATAGAGAAAGGCTGTGATATCTTTCAAGTCTGTGAAATCCTCTTCATGTATCACACATCGCCCTGGGTGGATCCATTGTTAGGGATAATATGTTTTTAAAAGCTTTCCTTTTCACTTGGCCTGGTAACAGGATTCTCCATTCAGTGCAAGTCCTTTAATTCCCTGCCAACGAGACAATCACATTATTTCATTTTTCAGGAAGACCTGCGGCCGTGTTCTGCCACTCATTTCTCTGAGTGTCCTCTTTTAGCCACTTGTCTTTATTCTGCTTCTATCAATAACAATAGGGTCGATAAGAACGTATAATCCTGTCAATCCTTTCCTGATCTTATCTTGAGGATCTATTCAAATGTGCGTCTTTACACCACGGTTATTTGCTCCCTTTTAAACTGTCTCCTCTGAACAGAGAGGCCAAACAAAGGCAGAAGATTACAGTCACAAGAATATTTAATTGACAAGATTTATATCGGGCTTTAAATGAATAAAGATACACGAATAAACACTGCTGATATGCATAAATTATTGTCTTTATTATGAGAAAACAAACTTTGTTTTCCACAGTGATAACAAGTAGACATGTGACAGAGTGTAGCAGATGTAGAAGAGTTCAGGGAAAGAGAGCAGGGTGGAGCAGAGCATGAGTCTCAGTCTCCACCAGCTTAAATATTGTAGCTTTAATGAAATCACAGAATAACAGTTAAAGTTTAGTTTGACCTTTGACCTAAAAACGAAACTAAAAACATGGATGCAGCACAGGTAGAAGACAGGTTAAAGGGATATTCCACCCCGAATGTAAACAACAATTAATATAGCACAAATAGTAGTCTCCCTGACATGCTGTTCCTAGAAATATTGATTCAATCTGGTGCTAAAGTAATTATAATTTAGAAGAGGTGGTGATGATTCATTTGTTTCAATATGCTGCACATGACACCTGAAGATGGAGAATAAGGGCCGACTACAGCACGGTGCGTCTGCTGTCTGCTGCTGCACTGACCCATACGTCCTTGCTAACTTCCGTCCCTCCCCGCCTGCCTCTCCGTCTCCTCTCTAAGCCATAATTTCTGCACAGTACTAGCTTGGATCTACCTGCAGGCGAGTCCGGTCAATGTTCCCTCTCATGTGATGCTCATCAGTGGTCTGATGTGTTTCTGCAGAACACCACCCCAGCCTGGGAACTCTCTGACCTTTCTATCCTGTCCTTCCCCCCATCAGGTAAAATTGGTTCTCATTAATAGTTCACGGCTCCTTGCTTCACCCCTGTTTGTTACATGGATTCACCTCCCTCTTACTTTTCTTTTTCTGTTCTTCTCGTTTTCAGGTAGCTGTCCTGCACACTCATTCACTTCCTTCATCTTATTTAATACCGTCTCCTCCTCAACTGCCAGCTTCCTTCATCCTTTCTACACATCGTTCGTACTCTGCGGTTCGTTCTGTTAATATTTGAGCAGCTCATAGACTGGTGGTCAGGAGACAGTAAACGATGTGAGCAGAGGGTGGCAAACATAATGTTGACCTTATTGCTTTGGACAGTTTCCCTCACTGAAGAGATAGTTTAATATCTGCATCTCAGCTTGAGTGTTGTGATTTTGAGTGAAGTTGACTTGAAACACGGAGTAATGGGGCAGCAGAGGAAGAGTATTAATGCTTTTTTCTTTTACAGTACTGATAAAAGACAATGTGAACAGATCCTGTGATGCTGAAATCATAGTTTCCTGACAGGCTGTTAATGTTTTCCCTAATTTTGACTCGGTAATGGCAGGGACATTATTAGACTGTTTGAATCTCTATGAAAAGACACTGTCTGTCAAAGCAAACCAAGACTTGCAGTAATGGATATAAACAGCAGAATGGTGAGAAAATTGTCTTTTCTGCTCTCGTCACTTTGACATGTTTTCACTGAGTCAAATTAAAGGCCTATAATCATAATCACATTATCTCTTCCTGTGCTTGTGTGTGTCATGAGAATCCATTAATGGCAGAAATACACATTTAGATCACACTCCCAGGACTTAGCTCTGACTACACTGATGCCAAATAATCCATGTGTTTATGCTTCGGAAGCTCAAACCCTTAATCATTCCTGTTTCTCGCCTCTTAAAGTGTGTTGGGCACAAGCCCAGTTCAGGTGTTTGGCTGCCCTTTGCACAATTTCTTTAACCTTAATTTATCTCAAAAAGGATTTTGCTGATCGTGCATCCTTTTTCAGCCATGTCCTATTTTACATTCATTCCTTCCCCCCCGGGACCTTAATTTGACCAAAGTCTTGTAGAGCTGACAAAAGAGGACCAGTCAGTGCCAGGTGCCTTGCTCAAGGGTGAAAGTGGAAAGTAATGTTCAGGGAGAGACCTGGAGACAGCTGATTATTTAATTTATGTATTTGTACTGTTTAATGTTTTTAACTAATTAAAGCACAATTTAAAGGCAGAAGTACAAACTGTTTGTCTTGGTGATCTATTTCCATTTAGAGGGAACTACTGATAATCAAGTTTACACGTGCAGAGTCACCATATGTTCAGTTATGTTCCATATGTAAACTACGAAACATGTACCATTCAAGTGCTTTGTGCAACTGTTAACTGCTTTTTCAGTCTGATAGATTGGTTTTTGGATAAGATGGATGGAGGGGAGAGGACTTTTAATGAAAGTGGTCACTCATTCTCTCTCCTTTTTGCATTTTGTTGCTGTAACACCTTGCAGATAGTTACACGATGCAAAACACTCATAACACTCATAAAATAAGCTTTTGCAGGACCTCATGTTTCACTTCATGCTTTTCAGTGGTGTTTTCTGTGGAGGTCGGCAGATCAAATGTGCTCTTTTAAAACTTTTCAGATTTTTTTCCTGCAGCTCTCATTTCTCTAACAGCGCTGTCTGGTTGGAGTGTCCAGTCGTGAAGTGGTGCTCTCACTTTGTTTTTGATTCAATGACATTTTATCCTGTGATTTTAAGCTGAACGTTTGTGCGAGATGTGAGAATGGTATTCAGTCGTTCACACATGGCTTCAGTTTAAGACTCCGCGTTGATGGTATTTATCTTCCAGACATCTTTGGAAAATGGTGTGAAGATTACAGGCACAGCAGAGACTGTATGTTGTCATATGCTATGCATAAGAAAGCAAACCCTGATTGCTGTCTGGTATCTCAGCAGGCACCTGTGTCAGGCAGAGATGAGAGGAGGATATGTGGAGCTACCAAGGGAACGGGATGATACAGAAACAACATGATCACACATGATGAAGGATGCTCGCTGAATGAGCTGTGATAATGGAAAATAAGGACTATTTACAGTCTGAGTACTTTGCATTGCCTGCACACAGACACAGCAAAAACACTTGCTGACACTGACAACATGGTACAGAGGCCCCCATCAACAAACTCAACCACCACCCACTGTCCAACCCTCAATTGCCACCTCCGTTATCACCCAATCAATAAACTGTGGGCCTTGTTCAATTTGACAAGCATCTACATGGGGAGAAAAGCAATCACTTAGCACCAGCAGGTATATGATATTGACCTGTGGGAGATAAAGCTTAGCCTATTCAATCATGCAGGGGAGATTGGACCAGTGAGGTTTAGGACTGGAGCCAATGCTGAGTCTGTGCACAGCCACTCGAGCAAAAGGCTGCAATAATGAAGAGCGTGGAGGAGCTGAGGAGCAAACAAACAGACAATTTGTCCTTCCTGTTGAGGAACGTGTGATGGCGAGCAAGTGTCTGCGTTCGCCTGTGTGTGAGAGTTGGAGATAATGGAGGATCGAGAAATGGTCAGAGATCGATGATTGGTTTTTACGTCAGCTGCTGTCAAATCATCTTCTACCAGATTTGTTCATCTGTAAACTGCAGTTGAATTAAGTTCAGAATTAATATTCATTTAAAATTAGTGACAGATGAACGAGGAGTGGAATTTGTGCTTCGAGTGTGTTTTCACAGATACATATGAATCATAAAGTGCAGAATCATCCCATATGAATGTCATTCCTTTAGATGTGTGTGTTAACAAGACGCCAGAGAGCACAAACGCAGGTACTGACACCCTGAGCTGCTGAAAATTTGACCCTGCAACATCTGTTCTTCATATTTTAGTCTGTTCAAGGGCAGCACTAACCCCAAACTAACTTGAAGCCCCACGTACAAGCTGCTACTAATGTTAACAGGAGACCCGAGTCAAAGGTGCCGTTCATGATCCATGTGAACAAACACACAGGACTTCCTGTCATTCTCAGATTCTAAAAACACATTTATTATAGTATCTTCTCCACTGTTTGTCACATTCTTTCTTCAGCCGTCTCAAAAATAACATAATTTAAATAAATATATATCATAACAGTTTGTCTACCACAATAATTAAACAGGAAAGAAGATTTTCCTACAACTAAAAATAGTTCAGAGCTCAATGAGGTGCTGAGAACAGGAAATAGGTTCTTTATTCCTTGTGTTTACTGAGGGATCCAGCAGGTATTGTTCGAATGTGAAGGTCCAGAATCATATAATTCTGAGTCTGTGTGGGTAAAAGGTCTAGAGAGAAGATTTCTAATCAACGACCCCGGAGTTCATTACAGTTCATCATAGGGGAACATGAATCATCTAATAGTTGTCTTGATATGTCACTAACAAACAAAAGTATAAAAAAAAATCTCATGAGGGAAACTCAAGAGCTGAGGAAGGGCGTCATTAAGGTGACTGACCTTCACAATAAACCACCATCCAGTCTTAACAAGTGCTATAAGATAAGCCTTTCGACGTCATCAAACATACGTACACAGACAGTTTCTCATAAATAAAGTGAGATGATTTTCCTCTGAACTCTAATTATAGCTCTCATTATAATTACGTTATTAGTTAATGTATACAGAGTTGTTTTTGGGAGATACAGCATCACACACGTTACCCCGTCTCTCCTCAGCCCTCCTCTTTCCTCTTTCCTCTTTCTATCTGTCTCATTTGCTGTATCACTTTAATTTCCTCCTGCTCTTCCTCTCTCTGTATGCGTCTCTCTTCTTTCTTTCCCTCCTTTTCTCTCTGTTATCTTGCTGATTTCTGACAGCAGAACATGGCCCTCAGTCGGACCTGCGGGGCCCAGTCAATACTGAGTTAATGAGTCACTTTGCAGGTGAACCAGGATTTGGTGTGTGTGTGGCGAACACTGCAGCTGAGCAGTTGCACATTTTAGGATCTGATACACTTACAGTCCTTTAAATATCAAGCACATTGACATTTTTTACACTTTGACTGATTTTACTATAGATATACTAAATATTTTATTTCCTTGTTAATGTTATTATTAGAAGCAGAAATGCTGCATGGAAAAATCTCTCCTGTTGCATTGAACCAGTTCATATTATGACATTTGATCAGCACAGAACAAGCATCCTCATATAGCAGGAGCAGGACTGTGCTAATTATTAAACACACACTAATATTCACTCTTTACTCTTTTAGTAAAAGTAACATGACTTCAAGAAAAAGAAAATACCAGTTGTTGTTGGAGACTTCAAACCTTTACGTCAATGGAAAAGTGACAGGAGCTGTTCTCTACGTTTACTGCAAAATAAAAACAACATTTTAAATATTCATTACCTCACACGACCACACGAGGCCACCACACGGTGAAGTTGTTATTCTCTCATGCTGTACATACGTGTTTGCGTGTGTGAAGTAGAACTGTGTGTGTGTGTGTGTGTGTGTGTGTGTATCTACTTTTCCATTTTCATTTTTCTCCACCAAATAATGACTCAACAACTTTCACACAAGCAGTAAATTTGTCACATTGTGGGGTCATTTTTCAAACCTCATGTTTCTGAATAGGAACACTTTATTTTCTGCTCTGTTGATCTCCTTGTTGGAGCCTTTTTATTATAGTCCTCGAGTTCTGAAAGCATATTTGTAGAACAGATTTGTACTGAGGCTAAAGCCCTAAACAAAGCTGCAGAACTGCTTTGTCTTCACATAGTTTGACTCCTGACAAGTGAACTGGAGCAAAGCCAAAGGTTCAGTTAGGGCCATTTGTTTAAATAAGACTGTGACACAGCTGAATGGATAGTTAGATAATGATCTGGGCTCCAGCCAAGCTCAATTTCTATAGAATTAACTGGATGTGTGTAGATAAAACCAGGTGAGGCGTACTGACTTCCACAGGTAATTCATCTCTTCCTGATGTCTGCAGATTGGATCTCCAAAGTGAAAACGCTGCCTTATCAGAGGATGTGAACCAAAGGCCAATGCATCCTCACATCTTTATGTCTCATTAGGGAAAATTAGTTCTATATAAAAATAGTATTTTGGAGAGACGTCTCCCTGTTGAGTTACCGTGTACTCTTAAGTGACCGCCCGCCACCGGGATAGTCATTAATCCTCAGTGCAGAACTTTCATTTTCAAATATCAGTTTTTATTAGTCAGCTCGTGAGTCTCCACAGAGCTGGAGACACTCGGTGTCCTCATATGCATTATGAATGAGAAGGAGCCCTGTTATACTGTGTGTCGGAGAGAGAGGTCCTGCAGGAGTGGGCTGAAGTGCAGACTCAAGAAAACAAGTGTCCTCAGACCTTTCAGTCACTATAAAAAGAAACAGAGTTCATGATGAATGTCTCACTTATGGTCCAAGCTTTCCTTTCATCACCATCTTCCCTCATGTTGCACAGTGAAGACGAAGCTTCTTCAGCTTTGTTAGATTCTCTACGAATTAAGACCAAACTAGTTAGAGTATCATTTAAATTTCTGTCATCATTTCATATACAGCTTGACGTTTGAGCCTTTTCACAGCTGCTAATTCTGTTTTAATGTGGTTTAAATATTGCTGAAGTGATGATTTATACTGTGACAGACACTGTGCTGCAGAACATGTTGGTCAACACCTGCATAGCTGAAAGCAGGAAACTAAAACCGGTCACTGGTCGTGAGAAGTGTCAGTGAATGTTTTCATCCAGAATGAGAATCGACTGAAACGAGGTCCACGCTGCAAGAAAAAGGTGTCCTATTATAAAAAGACACTTTACATGTTGTGAGATGAGATATTTTTTATTTTTACATAAGATCAGCTGTTTCCTGTTATTAGGGGATATTTATTTCCTGCTGTTGTGAGACAGTATCTCACTTCATCATAGGCAAACACACACACGATGCAGCCTGGAGCAGTTTACAGTGAGGAGCCAGAGGAAAGGTCCTTTATGTCTGTGGACCTGTATTGTCACTGACAGCCACTGAGAACTAAACGAAACCCACAGCTTTAATACGTCCCATTTATATCAGTAAGCTGACAGATAAGTTTATTAGCCTGTATCAAGGTGTGTTGTTGTTAGTGTTAATAGTCTCAGTGTATTTGTAAATGATACTGAAGTTTCATATGTGTCCTGGAGACAGTGTAGTGAAGTGAAGCAGGAACAAGACCTGTACATTTCTGTACATACATGTTTGATTTGTTTAAAGCCAGGGTGCAAGGCTGGGTCTGTTTCTTGGAATCAGTAGGTGCCAATACAAACTGATATTATTAGTAATTATTACATGCAGATCTGTCACATACCTAAAACATGGTCACCTGAAACGATGAGTCTAAATGAGCTGCCATCAGCACTTGTCAAGATCTTTTCCAAATGACTTAAATTACCGTGGACAGCTTGCACTGGTGTCAGATAATTACTGTTATAAATAACTCATGTTTCATGTTATTTTGCCTCGTTCCCTGTGACTCTGCACAGTTAAGCAGTCAACAATCTGTCAGTCACAGCGTGGACAGCATTACATCCCCAGAGGCTTTTGTTAGAGAATGATGAGCATGATGTGATGAGATGAGTAGCATTCATTTGAACAAATCAAACACGAGGTGCATTTTTTAAAAATTCCTTTAAATAAAAGAGTCTGTTTTCTTTATCATGCAAATTTATGTGTCAATTTGTGAAATAAGATTTAATGATGTTGACTGCGAATCAGTAGCTGCTGCTGATTAACACTTTGATCGGACTAATATGTTTGTTCTTCCAAAGATGTGAATTAAGTTCTTCCTTTATGCATCATCGTTTACACATTAAGCTGTTGTGTCTTGAATAAGGAGGGTTCAGTTTTCAATCTCCACCTACAAGTTCCTGAGCTCAGTCTTCTTCTGCATATTCTCACCTGTTCTGGATTCTCCTGCCTCTCAGGCGCCGACGTTGTAATCGTAATCTCTTTGATATTTCACACCTCCACAGACCCTCGTGTACGCCTCATTCTGTCCGGATCAATCCAGCGTCCAGGCCTGTTTGATAGATAATAAGACGATAAAACAAGGAGGGGATTTAACCTCAGCACATGCACTCAAGGAATCCTTGTTTGCATTAATGCACATCACCCCTCCTGTTAGAAATTTGCCTTGATATTGTCTGAGAACAAAGGCTTTAGAGTGAGACACGTGGGCGGGTGGCTCCTGGAGGTTTCATCACCATGTGGTCAGAGCTGATATCAAATCCACCTGTGTCGCCTCTTTATAATTAAACTGCCAAAATGTTCAGTTCTGCAATTTTAAGCTTGTGAAGAATAAATAGAATAAAAACACTTTATTGTGGGTTTGATGAGCAGCGCTGGACGGTCTAAAAGGTCTTCATCATCCTCATCACAGACCAGAGTTTAGGAGACAATCTTTAAAATTACATTAAATAATTATAATTATAAAATGTTTTATACCAGAATGTCTTCACATAACAGAACAAACCCACCCTCCTGTAGAGAGTTAACTGAGATCAATCATCTGTATGTTGATGAATACATTCACTGTTTTTAAGCATGTGTTGATTTGAACACTAAAATAATTTCAGTCCTCTTCTTCATACTGGTCTTTAAAATATTTCTTTTTAATGCACCTTTAATTAAACTTAGATTTAAATTAGAAGTACTAATTCTAATACATCACACATGATATTGAGTCTTTTATAATAATAAAACATCCTATTTCCTTGTACCAGACAAATATTTGTTTAGTGTGTGAAGTTGTTTTCACAGAACCACACAGTGTCTGGAGAATCAGGTCTGGACACAACAGGACTATGTCCATGTCCACGGTCTGATTTATGCTTCTGCATCAAATGTGATTTAATTTTGTGCAAACTCAGTGTACGGGTGCAGACATTACGCTGTAGCCTGACAGGCACTTCCCCAGAGTTGTAACTACACATCCCGATGACACAAACTGCTAAATTTGTGATGTAGTGGCATCGTCGCGGTCGTACGGACCATGACTCTGCTACTCAACATCTGGGTAATGTCTAAATAAATTCAGGGTTTCAGTGCGTGAATCAACAAAAACAGGGAATTTAGTGGTAAAAGGAGTAAAATCAGAAGACGTCTAATGTTTCTTCCTGGTAACGAGTTGAAAAGATGAAGCTGCGTTTTGAATCTAGCTCATTTTACAGGTCTTCTACTCGTAGTCAATCAAATAAAAAACTTAAAAAATGACTAATCAGAAAACCTCCTGTGATATCATCTTAGATTTTTTGATCACAGCCACTGTGTAAAATGTTGGGTGCACATGAAAAACGCACACAGACATGAGACAGAGTCACTCGAGACACATGCGATTACTGTCTGAACACAGCGTATGGATGAAGCACTGACTCTACACTATCTGCATGATTCATGAAGTGTTTTCTTCCATTTGGACTAAGATTACGGTGTGACCCAGTTTTTGTTTTTGCCAACTCTGTCCTTTGTTGAGTTCTCTCCAGAAAAAGAAAAAGAAAAATCCAGTGAGCACATTTTCTTTCCATGAAATTTTAAAGTCTCACCGTCACCCACTAAGGGGATGCGGGGGGGACTTTTAGTTTAAATCTAAATCTAATCCAAGACGTTCTGGTTTGATGAAGTCAGCAGGACAAACATGTTGCCACTGTTTTATTTCTTTGTTCGAAATCTCCCAACTTTCTTCTTTACTGCTCATTTAGCTGCTACGATTTAGATTCAAGTTTCCTGCAGTCCAGGCTTCAGGCTGCTGACATAAAGTTCAAATAAAAAGGTCAAGGTGTGGATGAAGAATTGGGAATATTAAATATTAAAAAGGTGGAGGGCTGTTTATGGGGGTTACTCATTGACCATGAAATTGTGTGATGGAGGCGAGCGCGGGTCCAGAGCTCAAAGGGAAATAAAATCAGTTTTCACAGCTAGAAAGTGAAAAGTTCCATCTTTGCTGAAGGCTTGTGTTAAATAAAGTTAGAGATCGAATCGCTGCAGGTTTCATTTTGTTTCCTGACCCCTCGATATAATAACAATCAGCATGATTTAAAGAATCAGTCTATCACATGTACTCATGAGCTCAACTACAATTATTAGAGACGGATCGATGTCTATAATGAAAAACTAAACCTGATTTTACTAAATAAGCTAAATGACATATTCATGTTGTTAAGAACTGGAATAATGCCTTTATTGTAATTTTGTCAGGCTGCAGAGTAAATGTAATAATATGAATGATGCTTTACTTGGTTTAAGTGCATATGAGAAGTCTATGTTAAGGTGATACTGGTCCAGTTCACAGTCGAGAGGGAACACTGGTGTATTGTATACTGGCGTGCTCGAGATGATGGTGATGATGATATGATGTTGCTGACTATTGTCATAAGAATGATTTGCACAGGTAAAGCCTGTGATTACATGTCTTTCTGGGCCTGTAAAAGGTTCAGTATGTTTGCAGCATGAATGCACTCGCTCCCATGTAATCGTCAGAATTCACGCTGAAAGCATTGTTAGTCCTGTGCTAGAGAAGACATGCTGAATAAAGTGGTCACTGAATGTACCGTGCTCACGAGGAGCACGGTCTAATTTTGGACTAAAGGCTGATTCAGCCGGTGCAGTAAGGTTCTGTCTGTCTGTCTGTCTGATGTGGGGACAGCCAGACGTCCCCGTCTCTGCTGCACGCTGGTTTGTGTTTACAACTTTTCCACCAAGAAAAAGAGACAAAATGTTCAGTGTGTGTGTCATCTGTGTTTTTCTTTTGCTTCCCGCTGTAGGACAATAGCAGAGGGATTTCAGGGAGTAAACATGTTTCAGTGTGTTCTGAGAAAAGGGAAAGAAAGATAATGTGCAGCAGAACAATAAGAAACGACATTACAGACACGTGTCTGCGCCATAAATTATAGATCGTGTGCAGATTGTTGACGAGCCGGAAGAAAATAGGAGGACTGATTTAAAGCATCATAAATACACGTTTATAGCTGTTGTTCCTTAGAAACAATTATCGATGTTACAAATAATTTTTACTCGAAACCTCAGTTAAATTATGATTTAAAATGTGTTTTAGCTGCATGATGTTAATCACGTGTTCTAAGTGAGATTCACCACAGAGTCTTATTTTCATTCTTCAGTTATAATCATTTCATTTATATTCACATTTTTACAACAACAATCCTGCTTTGTGACATTCTGAAAGACAATGTCCCACATGTTCTCTGCATTCTTAATGTGCTATCACATTAATAAACTGACATATCAGGATTTGAAACTGGATTTGTCCGACTGGTTTGATGATGATTAGCTGCATCTCTTATTTCCACTCAGTTAAAAAGAACACGTAACAGCATCGTTCATATCTCTGCACTGGCTTCCAGCGTCTGCAGGATGAGGGTCAGAGCTTTGACACTGCACTTTTCCTACCTGCACATCTCCGTCCAGGTCTGTGATCTCTCTCGCCCACTGCTCTCTGTGCAGGACGGTATCTGGTGGTCTCTACACTACACAACAGTTAACTGATGATGGCACTTAACTGGTCACACTCAGCAGCCTCGCTCACAATATTCATGAAACGGAGGACAAAACTCTTCTGCAACGTTTCGCCAACATATCTCTGCTCATCTCTTCACAGTTTCCACTTTCTCTACAGTGTGATTTTATTTTCAGTCTGTCTGTTTCAACTGTTTGACAAACATCCTCAAAGCTGATGTCAGAGACTCCAACGTGGAGACTGGCTTGAGTTGAGTTGAGCATGGATTGGTGTAAGAGACCTGAGACACACCTTGTGAGGAAGGAAGTGGAGAAAGGAGCGGACAGGTGACCGAGAGTGTGAGAGAGCACAACAGGGCCAAATAAACAAAACAACAGGAGGAACCAGGAGCAGAAGCATGACATATGGCTCGCTAGTATCAAATCCATTGGAGCATGAAATTGGCATGGTGGGATTTGGTGTCATGTTCCATCTAAAGAAAGAATAATTCTCAACAAACAGCTGAAAACTGGTTTTCATAAAGAAAACACCATATCGTGGTGGTACCATTACAGTTTGTGTGTTTAGTCTGAATCTACAGCAACTGAAAATGTAAAAACACACTAAATCTGTTCCCAGAGGACAAGTCCAGGAACGCTGTGTTGAATAAATGAAACCGGACTGACCCCCGTCCAGGAACAGACTGAAGAGAGTCCTTTGAGCAGCCTGGGAGCCCGGCGCTGCTAAATCTTAACTTGGCATCACTGAGGGAGAACGACAATGCACTTGACTCACTTTCCCTCTCGTTCTTGCCTCATTCCGCTTCACTGTGTTTACATCACATAACCGACATGCAGGGCTGTTGACAAGAACTTTTTCCACGTACTCTCCTTCTGTTTTTAGCGTTTTCTTCATCCACTTACTGTATTTTTCAACCCCGTGTTCTATTTTCTCCCCACATCTTGCTTCCTCCTACATGTTCTTCCTCCAATAAAACTACGATCCAGTCCCACTGCTGCAGCTTGTTGTCTCACCAGCTTGCTGCCATATTTTCTTCTTTTAATTGTAATCACTCCCACACATACAGTACACACTCTCATGCTGATTAGTCCCATGGCCTTGATGGTACAGAAACAATTACTGAGTTAGCCTCATGCTAATTATGTGTTTACAGCAGTCCCTGGTGTGAATGCAGCTCATCTCATTTGCAGCTTTACCTCCTCTGACGAGAAGATGAGCGTTTTCATCCGTCCACCCTGACCACCCTTATGTTAAGACGTTTCTCTGCCGTGATTAAGAAACTGTCTCATTGTAAATTCTTAGAAGCAAAGAATCTTTTTCGCTTCTCATAAAATTCTGGATCTTAAAATAGATTTTCAAATCGAAGGATGAGGCCTGATTGAGAACAGGTTAAAGTGTAGGCGGAGTTGACCTTTGGCAGCTCCTGGTGGCTCAGTGGGATACAAAGGTGTGTGGAGCAAGACACACCAGGCTCAATGCCGCTACTTC
Organism: Anabas testudineus; assembly: GCF_900324465.2. NCBI lineage: Eukaryota > Metazoa > Chordata > Actinopteri > Anabantiformes > Anabantidae > Anabas > Anabas testudineus. Next base: position 17,789,473 of record NC_046623.1, on the reverse strand, counting down.
CCCCAGGGGGTGGGTTACATGCACAAATTTTATTGTAAAATGTACATATGACAAATAAAGGCTTCCTCTTTCTTAAAGTTTGTGCGCTCCTGTTTTAAATATCTAGAAAAGAAGATTTAAATCAAATGTGAAATACTAATAATAATATTATTACATTTAATATTATATTATTACATTTAGTCATTTGGCTTTTATCCAAAGCGACTTATAAATGAGATACAAAGATACAAGGCAGGTGAGAGTAAAGACCCCTACTGGAGGCCATGGTCGCTATGAGAACCCCAGTCTCCAGCATGAGGGTCCAGAAAGATCAACGGAAGCACAGTTGGAGCAGGAAGTGCGTTAAAGAAGTGAGGATTTACTTAGTTTAAACAGTGTTTTTACAGCAAACAGGAGTGAAACGCGACGACCAGCACTTTACTGTCACTGAAGAGCGGAGCTGGTAGACTGTTTGGATCATATTGATCTTCAACCATGTGACGCAGCTGGCAGCGTGTCCCTCACAAACAAACCGCGCAAGGTAAGTCTAAACTTCTTTTACGCGCCTTAGCTGATTGGTGGTGGACATGGTGACATAGGATCACACCCAGTGAGTTTGAGACACATTGTGTTTACCTACAACCTACAACCTATCTCTGTCCGAAGTGTGAATCACAGACGAGACCGTGGATCTATTCTAGCTCTCAGTGTAATAGCCGTGCGCCTTTTACGCACCGCATCCACCCCACCTGATTACCTCCCTGCTTTGTAGAAACATAAAGTCTCTGAAGTTAACGTTGACACCACAATACTGACTCCTGCCTGCTGCATTAGTGTTTAATAACAATAAGATCTGCAATGTTTGGATGGATGGTTATGATTTGTGTGGTTCACTCGTGGCAAACAAACCTTTTCCCTTCAAATCAAAAAGACTGGACCATCAATCAGACACCTGTTGCACATAAATGCTCTCAGGAGGGTGATTAGAGAGCAGGGTCCGATGCTGAGGATGGAGAAACGCGTCTGGTTCCGTGACGTGGCCACAGTGGCACTGATGGACCATATCCAGCCTGTAACAGGGATGAGATTGGAGTTTCTAGAAGCAAAACAAAAGGTCAGAGCAAACAAAGGCTGTAATAATGTGTAAGACAAGCACCATATCCAAATATTATTTAATTGAAATTAAACAAATGCAGGTGTTTTCACTGAGATTTTAATGAGGCAACACATAGTAAAAGGTTTATTTTACCCTGTAAACCGTGAATTCCCTCATTTATCAGTTAGCCCAAATCTGGGGCAGTCTGCATCTAATAATATGTTCATAACTATAACTAGACTTAATTTCTAACATTACTGTAATTAAATGTAATTAACAGGACATTTATGCACTGTTTTCAATTTACATCATATTATAATGAGTTAAGTTTTTCAAATTAATGAACAGATTAAGATCATTTAGAATACCTACATGTGTTTTTACGATTAAATTCTTCTTTCATTAAAGCTATTTTAAGGGAATGTTGTTTAATGAACTGCTGCTTTGTGGCTGTGTTCGAGTTTTCTCGCTGTGCATATGGAGCTGTTTTAACACCGTGGACACACAGGCTGCTGGGAAGCTGGCGTCCCTCTGGGAGGATTCCTGCTGTTCATATTGTTTCTGTGGCCAGTTTCTTTGCAGAGAGTCAACGTGCTGCTCAGGAGATTTCAATATTATACTGTGTCAGTGAGATTTTTATGTGTATTAATAACTCAGTACCCTATAGAGTGGTGAGATGTGTTCTATACTTTATAAAATACTTAATTCTTTAATACTTTTATATAAACACTGAATTAACTACCTGAGAGAGGGACTATTGGTTGCTCAGCTTAGGATAAGGTTTAAATGTTTGTAGCCACAGACCCTCTTTGTCTCTAAAAACCTACTTTATTGAGATATTTAAGCTTTTCTTCCACAGAATTTGTAAAGTAATACACTTTGACTATTCACCATCACCGTCTTTTTCCACTAGATGTTGTGTTTAAAGTCTGGACCTGCCGTCCAGACTGAAGCTCATTATCCCAGAACTCTTAAATCCTTTTCCCTGTTCCTCATTTTCCACTGAATCTTGTTCTTCTAGCTAATTACCTGTCCACCTTCTCATACTTTTCCACACCTCTCTTATCCTCTTGTAGTCTCTCCTCGCTGTCTTGCTCTTTTTTTCTTTCCCACTCCTGTTATTTTTCTAATTGTTCGTTATCCTCCTCTGAAATATCACCTTCCTCTTTTCTGATTTTGCCACCTTCCCCCACATTTTTTATTTCTTTGTCTTAGTTTCCACTGTGTCATATGACCAACCACAGCACCATCTAGCTACTGCAACGACCTGGTTGAGACAGTTTCACCCATAAATCTGCAGGTGGAACTTGAATTCTTTCATCTTGTGCATATCAACATGTGACTCTGTCCTGATGCTCACAGTCTGTGTCACAGTTTCTCAAATATACAGGAAGTACTCTTCTTTATACCTGCTCTAAAAAGTGCATTCCTAGCTGCGTGCTTGAGGGGGCTTTAATATCCTCAATTTGTGTTACATTAGTGAGCAGCACCCACTCTCTGCCGACTTCCTGTTGTTGAGCTAAACGTGTTGAATCAAATGAAACATTAAGTTGCACTTACATCTAAAATGCATTTAATGTGTTTTAGTGCAGTGGGGTAATAAACTATAATTCATATCGCTCCTGCAGTGGAAGCAGTGTATGTGTGCAGGTTGTAATTAAAACTTATCAGATGGGAATTTAAACCTCCAACTTAGAGAGATATACATGTTTCAGTTCATCTCATCCTGTGTGAGGACAGGTAGGATTTCACATCAATAATTATAGCCACCACCAGAATTTTATTTGAGCCATTAGTGCTGAGCTGAGTCAAGCTGGAGGGCACAAAATCCTCTTGTTCGTTACAGCCTGGCCTCATGGTGGAGGCTGATAAGATGTGTATTTTTTATGTGTTTCTACATAAAATGTTGAAAATAACATCCCCTGAAACGACCTGCATGCCCCTGCTTCTTCATGCCTCCCTCACCAGTCTTTACTTCCACCTCGTTGCACTGTCCCACCTCTCCTCCGTTCTGCTAACGTGCTATCAGCAGTGACCTCCTCTGTGGTTAACTAGCACCATCAGGTGTGTTACTTTTCATTGTCTGCTAATTGGAATTAGGTGCCGTTAATTGTGTTTGGTGTTGTATCCGCTCGCAGCTGCGCTGGCTGAGGCAAAGAGTGGTGATTACTCTCATGTTGCTAATTCTGCTGACGAGCACACCAAGGCACAGGCGAACATCAGCGATGATGGTAAACACACGTGTCAATTTGTATTTCAGGATAAACTGTCAGCAAATTAATGAGGTTAAGGTGTGTGTGGAACTGGAAGTATGTGTGTAGGTAGTTTATTGTTTGAATAGATATTATTAATATGATTCTATCTGCTGCACGTATTATTATGATATTTTTATTCTAAGCTAATATTTGTTTGTTCTTAGTTTATTATATTTTTTACCAATTATGACCAATGGGTGACTTGAAGTACACTGCAGATGCATGAACTCATGCATGAACTGTATCTTTTAAAATAAATGGTTGATCATAGGTCAGAGGTGAACATTGGGATCAATCTGATCAGGATAGCTTTTCATTTGAAATATAGTTTCCTGTCTCCTAATGAGTAGCAGCCCTACAGCCTATTGATGATGCACACACGTGAGTTATCATGCTGTTCTTCAGTTTCTCTGGCTTCTTTCCTCAGTCCCAGACTTTGCAGGCTGGGTTAATTGATAACTCCAAACTGCCCATAGGGGTGAATGTGAGTATGATTGGTTTCCTGTCTCTGTGTGTCAGTAAGAGATAGACCGGCAACGTATCTGTCCAGAGTTTATCCCACATTTTTCCCAGTGACAGCCATTAGCAGGATTGAGTGTTTTGGATAATCAATGAATTGATGGGTGTGTTAAAGAGACTGTAAACCATGTTTTATTCCATTAATTAACCAATGAAAGCTGAAGGTGGTCTGAAAAATAGAGATAGGCCTCCTAGCCTTCATGCGCTGTTGGTTCCCAGTGCACATGCATAGGATGAAGTAACTTCAACTTGGAGCTCTTCTAGACTTTGCAAATGTTATTAGATGGTAAGGATCCAATTCTGATTATATGAAGTGATTTTCAAGGGCTTGTGGTGCTCAGAATAACGAGTTTGATATTAATTAGTGCAACATCTAACAAAATAAAACTGTATACAGAATTATAAAGGCATTTAATAAAGGTATTTAATATTGGTTAAGCCCGAACCACTGATCTAAATCTTCAGTATGTGTCAGACGTGTCTCTTTTCCTCTCACATGCAACAATCTTCTGTTTACTACACATGATCTGCTGAATTTCTGCCCACTCTCACATTTTTCCTATATCATCACACCAAAATGGATTCAGCCGTCATTGTAATTTGATTCTTAGCAGGCGTGGCACGCTGTTTGGACAGTCATGAAACTGTTTTGACAGCTTAATTTATGGTGTCACTTCTCAGAAGAGCATGCTGATTGCATAATATGACACTAATAATTATGATCCTCTGTGCTTTTAGCTGAAGCAAAGAGGCCTTGGTGTGGACAACAGTGTACTCAATCAAGTTCAGCTTAAGCTGCCCGGCAGCCGAATGATTGTGTATTCACTTATACACAGCTTTGTCAGCTCTGAATACTTGGATAGAGATATAAATAGGGGTCATTGAGTTGGTCTCAGTGTCAAGAGTGTAGCCAGACTGTTAGATGTAAATGATTAGTTTCCAGAGGATGCTGGGACCAGTTACTCCACCAAAGGGAAAACAGCCACTGTATGTATTCAAAATTATGAAAAGAGAATTAGTATCCTCTGAAAATGCCGGTGCATCTGATGAAGGTGCTGAAACCATCCTGAAAAACTCCAAGTGATGCACATCAGATACGTACAACATGTATCTGTAACATACATGTATCTGCAAGACTCTTAACTAGAAAAAGAAAATACGATCACATCACTCCTGTATTAGCTCCCTTACACTGGCTGCCAGTATGTTTTAGGATTGATTTTAAGATTTTATTAATAACTTTTAAAGCTCTGCATGGCCTTTCCCCCAGCTATTTATCCCAGCTTTTAAAGCCTTATGAGCCTGCACGTAGCCTGAGATCCTCTGGTAGAAATCTTCTGTATGTCCCCGATGTCAGAATGACTACTAGAGGTGACAGAGCCTTTTCAGTTAGAGAAAACTCTGGAACAGCTTACCCGAGGATATAAGATCAGCTGACTCAGTAACATCTTTTAAAACTCTCCTTAAAACATACCTCTACCGGCGAGCCTTTTGCGATCTTCTGTAAGCTAAAACAAATCTGTCCTTGGGAAGACTCTCCATTAGATTACAATGTCTTTACGTTGGAACTGGTCTTCCCAAGGACCGATGTGGTAGTTGTTTGTATTATTGTTTTGTTTGTATAACTGTTTCCTGCTCCCCAACCGGTCGAGGCAGATGGCCGTTTAACTTGAGCCTGGTTCTGCTGGAGGTTTCTTCCCTAGGGGGAGTTTTTCCTCTCCACTGTTTGCCTGGTGCTTGCTCAAGTTGATCTTGTTGGGCTACATGTGTTTCTTGTCTGTCTTGTGAAGCACTTTATAACATATGTTTAGAAAAGTGCTCTATAAATAAATTTATTATTTATTATTATTATAACATAGTTTTTTGTAACATAGTAAGAATACAGACGTATTTGTAAGTGCATGGAAAGTTGTTTCATGTTCTGTGAGTGAAGCTGCCGAATGGACAGAGTTAAGCAGCTTGTTGCAGCACTGTGAGACCACGGAGGTGAAGAGATGTGCTTGTGATTATTTTGTTTTTTTACCGTGTAGTACGGAGACCTCCGGGCACTGTTCCTTGGCAGAGAGACCGTAGACCTGGATGAGGATGCTCAGGTGGGAAGGTGCTCCTGTCAACTACTCTGTGGGTGAGTGTCAGAGCTTTAAATCTGATGTGGGCAGATATATGAACAGTGTGAACACTCTTTACCTTCAGCTGCTAAATGTTCCAAGGAGAGAGAATACCCGAGTTAAATTTGTCAAATAACCACAAACACGTCTACGAACGAATACGACGTTCGTTCCATAGCGGCTTTGAGTGTAAGTAGGCCATGTGTGCTGTGCACTATGACGAGCCAGTGGCTGGTTTCTCTTCAAGATACTATTAGAAATATAATCATATATATATACATATAATCATATATATACATATGTATAATCATTCCAAGCAGAGAATGAGACACTGAGAGAAACACTAAGTGCTTTATTGAGGAAAACATAATTGTGCTCAGTGTGTGAGAAGGCGAGACTGCTTAAGTGCTTCTAATAACAATCTTTAGTTATCCAGCTAGCTGTCAATTTATCTATCTTACCCCCTCTTACCTCCCGCCCTTCCTCCCTCCCATTTCTCCACCCTCTCCCTCTTTTCATTTTTTATTAGACTCTTTAGGGGAAAACAAATAAAACAAAGCACTGCATTACAGCTCTATAATTACTCATCTGAAAGCACAGCCGCTCGCAGTTTACTGGCCAAACACGAATAAAACGGAGAGCAGAAAATATCCCGCATACCATCAACCACAAGTGCAAACATCACTTCCATCTTTGTCTCTGTGAGGCGTCTGGTGAAACTACTGTGCACTATGGTTCATTAGAAAATGAATTCAACTTCACTGTTAGAGAAGAAGAAATAAAATGTGTGTACTAGATCAATATATGTTTTTACCCACTGCTAGAGGTAAGTGAGTCTTGTTTGGATATTAATGAACAGACCTTTTACCCTTAAGTCAGTGATTAAACAGAGAAAGTGATGAGCAGCCAAAAATGTCTTCACTCCTGAGGTCCGGTGATGAAGTACACCCTCACTGTATAAACACACATGTGTAAGCTTGGAATTACAGTACGGTTTATTAATGGGATGCATCTATCATGCACACACACACACACACGATCACCACGTGAAGAGCTCGTGCCTTTAAATCACGCACTGACCGCAGTCGATGCTGCTACTTATTCTAACGTTGCCTCTCTGTACATTACTCATTCTGCTCTCTGCTCGACTGTGTTTGGGTTGCTACCTCTTTCCAAATCTGATGTCACAGCTCCCCTGGGCCTGTTTATGGATGGACTTTTTATCTAGTGTGGCCAATCAATGCTTCTTTCAAGTGATTTGGAATAGATTATGCAAGGCACTCCACACTGGCTGATGTTCTGGGCGTGGGTGGAATTACCGCACAACTGGGAGAGAGAGACCTCAGCTCTTTATCTAATGGCCTGTGTATCATTTGTTTGAAAGATAATGAGAAGTGACATGTTTTTACATAATCACAGCCTCTGTTGTCAGGTTATGCTCAAAGATTTCCAGGTTTTGGGATGATTCAACTGTTTGGATCCTTCACAGCAGCTCATCCAGAGCCTGACGACACTGTAAGAAGCAGTAAAATGCACTGCAGAGGTTCAGTGAAAGCTTCACATCCCACTAAGTTAAAGCCTAGTTAAAGTTTAGTCTGTTAAAAAGCAATTTTCATCATCCAACTTAAAAAAAAATACTTGTGCTCTTAGGTTACAGTCCTCTAAATATGCATGTGTGTACATATTTAGAGGAGGGGGGATGAATGGATGAATGTTTCCTGTGTCTGTTCTATGTTGTTTTTGTCTCTTTAGGTTCAGTTTGTGTCCAGTTTCAGTCGTTGCACTTCTTTCTGGTTTGTGTCCATTATCTTTGTCTCTTGACTTAGTTAACAGAATGGAAATGCATATACGTTCCACGTGGTAATTAGATATCCTTAACTGACTTTATCGCTTGCCTTAAAGCACTCTTGTGTGCAATAAGCCCCATCTGTGTCTCTTACCTCATGCATGCTTTGCCTTAAATTGAACCCATCTATGTATTTGCATTACACATTTCTCTATGTAATAACCGTCCATCTCAACGTCCATTTAGCTGCTTCAGTTTCAGCGTGTTGATAATTTATGCTAATCTATGCTGGGATGCTGTCACACTGACAGACACCTGAATAGACCGGAACCATCATTAATGGTATTTTTCCCATCAAGACAATAATACGCAAGAACTGCCTGGAAAATGTGAAACAGACACTTCACATCAGCAGACGTCTGACGTTGAGATGATTAAATCCAAGTGAGCATGGCATGAGCCACCTAGACTAAATGAAATCAGCGAGGAGTGCCCACTGCTTAATCCTAATGCCCACTCGCTCTAAAAGCTAAAGCAAACAGCTGCCGCCTGCTTCAGCGGCCCGATGTTTGCTGAGGTGCTCAAAGTCTCCCACTAAACATCCCTGTATTCAGTGAAACTGCTGTTACATTGAGGAATGCTTCTTGTATATTGGCTGTTCTAAGTTGTAAAGTTGACTAAACCTACAGTGAACAAACCTCCGACCTTGGTTCTGTCCGTATCATTCAGTTTCCCTCACCTCCAGTCCTCTTCTCTTACTCTTTTAATTTTCTTCTATTGTACTCAGGAAATTAGAATATGCAAAATAGGACGGCGGTGACGGAGTAGCCATGTGCTGAATCTCACACACAGCGAGACTATAATTCCTCGTCACTGTGCTCTGGCTAATTAGCTTGATTTGATTGTTAATGCACTGGCAATTAGAGGTGGCAGGCGTCACTATGGCTCCGCTTGACAGCCTTCATTTAGAGGTGAGTGAGCGGCTCAGTCGAGATGAGCTCTGGCTGGGAGCAGACAGGCTGTAACGCAGACTGAGTTGGTGAGCGTTTAGTCAAAGTGTGTGTGTGTGTGTGTGTGTGTGTAGTCAGTTTAAAACTATCTCTGACAGACTTTTCTCTTGTGTGTTCAGTGCATTTGTCTCTAAATGTGCTCTCGCTGCCTCAGCCACTCTGTATACGTCACTGATTTTGTGCTTTCACATGCATTTCTCTTTGATTTTGTGTGTTTCGTGCTATAGTATCCAAGTCTTTTAGCAGTAAATACACCGAGGGAGGGAATGAATGGATTTAGAAATGCATCTCATTCCAGTCTATAATGCACTTACTGTATGTGCGCCGCTGCGCTCCCTCCTTCTCATGCTGCAGGGGTTTTTATAGGCGTTCTCACACTTCTTCTGTGTCTTGATCTATACAGTCAGCATCTCCTATGTGATTTTGCCTTCTACCATGCAAAGATGAAAATGCATGTGTTGTGTGTCATGTATAATGCATCAGTGCTACACTTTTAGACTCTGGTACTTTAGGGCAGACGCTCTAAAATATGAGCATGGAAGGTGAAAAAATATCCACCCTGTGGTTCAGGATAATATCATCAATCTGTGAAGCTCGGTGAGTTTCAGGATTTATTTTGTTATTCTCTGAGATATTGGTACCTACTTTCCTTTGAACTGCCTCATCTATTTCTGATTTGCATCATGATGTGCTTCACTTTGTAGAGTGAGGTTCTACAGACCCAAGGGATCCCGATTGGACTTGTTGCATTCACTCTTACGTGCATTGTACATACTGAGATCAATAGTAAAAGCATTATTAAGGCAAGAGTTTCGACTCACACAGAAAAGTAGAATAATAAAGAGCTGAATCTAATGGTTTCTGGTCTACTGAGGCTTCTGTCAATGGAGTCATTTGTATTTCTGCTTCTTCTACTCTGGGTTTTCCCTGTGTGACTGTCAGACATCACTGCAGAGATGCTACTGCTCACTCAGTTTGTTGCTGACTTTTTTTTCCCACTTAAACTTGATGGAAGCTGCACCGCTCAGTGTGGCTCATCAGTTATCAGAGTCTCATCAAATAAAAGTGATTTTCTTTCCTATTTTTTCTATTTGCATGCATCTTTTACGACACTTTGCACCAAGCCAGTTGCAGGGCTGGTTCAGAACGGCACCAACTCTTTGCTGGTTTAGACCCAAAAACCAACAAGTTCAACCAAATAAAATCTGTGTTATTTTTTGATTAGTTTAGATGTATTGTGATTGATTCGTCACTATTTAGTTTGTAGTGATGATTAAATGTTTCTTACTCTAAGTGAACATCCACATCCATTTGTGATAATAACCTGTACAGTCTAAATAAAACCTGACTATAACATTTGGACAGCGTGCGCTTGGAGTGTCGACACCAACTGCTGCACGGAAGGAACAAGGGCACTCCACCTCAACCTGTGATTCACAGCACACATGGCTGCACAGGTGCTTTCGCCTTATGGGCGCTCTGCTATAGGAATAACTTAATGTGGTGCAATGCACATGAATTTAAAAGCATATGCTTTATGAGTATATATGAACAAACAAATGACTCTGTAGTAACTTTATTACGCTGCAGCAACGGTGGATGATATCAGGTTGGGAACTAGTGTGAGCTGTTAGAGGTACAACAGCTGTGGAATAACAGATGCAGACATCTATAATTTAGATTATGATTCTTCTTTTTGGGATTTTTTAGAAACTTTTTTTCAAGGTAACAACAACAAGCTGCCCTAATCTCTAGCAGCACATCTTGTTTTGTCCCCTGGAATGTGTTCTGTCAAAAAGATCCATGTAATGATGAATGATGAGAGCCAGAGAACGCCTGCAGACAGCGTTATCTGGACTGGAGAAACCTCCATTTACACTAAATCAAAACTCGCCCTATTTAAACAGTCCATTTATTCCCATGAATTATGGCAAAGATCCCTGTGGCTTTCAAAACATGGAGGCAGAGTCTGTGAACTACAGGTGGTGGATACCTGAAGCAATCTCTTTGAACAGAAGCTCAGCTAATCAGACCAAACCTAATGCTGCCTGCAGTATCACCTTCATGAGGACACACGCGTACGCAGAGCTCATACAGAGCAGGTCAATCACAGCCCTGCCCCTGCGTCTTCTTTATCATCAGCATGGTCGCGAGCTGCTAAAAGGTGGCTCCTCTCTCTGCGTTGAGTAGAATCAGTTCAGGTGACAGGAGAATCTCAAAGGATCCTGACTAACTCGACTACTCAAGCACGACCAACTGGGAGAGGGACGATATCTCCAACGTAGCCTGTGAAAATCTGCTGCACTTGCTGCCATCACGACCCGAATGAACTCACACGCAAGGATGTAGAATATTAAAATAATAAGAAGAGTTATGTGTCAGTCATAGTGTAACCTTGAAGGTTCGTTTGCAATCTTGTGTTTGTTCTCATGAAAAGACTTAAACTCGTGTTAAATCACATCTGGCACATGACTTAGAAAACAGTATCAGGATGAAGTTTTGTTTAATCTCTGATAAAATTAGTATGTAAGTGGATGTTAAATAAAAGAATTCTTTTCTCATATCAACATCTGTTGTTAAAGCAGTGTTCTCTGTAGAAGAGGGTCACGTACACTCCATTCAAGGAGCCTGAATAGATGTGTATGAATCATTACAGAGTTAATCATTTATAGTGCCAGAGGTTGTACAGTATCTACAGTGAATTATATGACAACCATCCTCCCACACTAAATGCAAACAGTGGAGGTTAACACGGCAGCTGACGGGGGACATTTTACTTGTTATGATCGTCTCTCATGCTTTTCTTGCCTTTACCATCACCTTGGTAACAGACGGAGACTGACATATAGTCTTTCCATCAAAAGCTTCATCTTTGGTTATGGACTGTATTAAAATGTCCAACAAACGATTCAACAAATGAATGTTACTCCGTTTTATTTAGGAATAATATATTCAGGCGTTATTTATCAAAAAATAAATAAAAAATGTCCCAATAGGTGAATGGTTTCTGTTTTCTTTAGTTTGTTCCAGCAACAGAAAAACGAAACAGATCCAAATGAACCATTTACAGCTGTGAGATACATCTATTGTTCATTTGACTGTCTCTGAAGGTTCAACAAGGGTTAAACAGCACTAGAGACACATACAGTAGAAAAACCTCCAACAGAACGTACATGAAGGAGAAAAACTATAAACTTACAAGAGGGAAACTCTCTGAATTTACTATAATGACAACAGGGGCTAGAAAAGAGTGTTTGTTTGCTGGTTAGTGTCTTTGTAAAGAGAGGGGAAGATGTCGGACAGGATGAGAGGGGGGAAGCAGATGGAAACGTCTACCCTGTCTGAAAAATCAGCTGACTACCAGCCTCTAATAATATCTGTACGTTTACAGAAACGTAAAAACTTTTAGGAGGAGCTCTGTAGTGGAGCTGTTCTTAACAACAGCTGGGTGCAGTGATGAGGCGCAGATCAGTGAGGTGTCCGGGTTAGACACAGAGAACAACCTTCCAGACAGACTGCTGTGTATGTGATTAATGGTTGAACAGTTTTTAATCAATCATTTGTTCATTTCTTCTTTGTGTTTGTGTCCGTTTACAAATTCAAACAATAAATTGAAATTAAAAATTTAGATGCAGGTTTAGTTTATGTTAAACTAAACAATTCCTCACTACAGCCTGTTTCCTAAAGTGTTCAACCACTAAAGTGTTCAGCTGATTAGTGATTTAAAGACTTGATGAAGTCTGTGGTAAACAGAAAGTCCTCCAGGCACCCAGCCATAGGCAGCATACAGCTTTTAATAAACAGTCTAATTATTGCACGTCCTTCCTGTACAGCAAACGTCGCCTGTATTGTCAACAATATTAAGAATATGGTGTGTGCTTTGTTAACTTTATTAATAAATTGAAGGTTTTTTTTTAATAAATGAGATTTAAGTGTGAAAGTGACGAGCAGCATTTTCTATTAGCATGCACAGTATTGTTTGTGTTAAAACATGAAGTGTCACCGATTTATTTAGCAAAAACAACACTGTCTTTAATAAAACCCACGCCTGTGAAATCAAACAAGAACCATTCGTGGTGCACACCAACGTCTGCACACGTGTGTTAGCATCAGTACAGACGTTAATGAGGGCCTTTCGCTGTGTGTTTTATAAATACATCAGTGTGAGCGTGGCCGTGCAGGCATTAGTCAGGCTTACACTGCTGATTGAATTTTCAGTTTGTTCTGTCTGGAGTGGAAACTTTGTTTAACAGAGTGTTTGGAGAGGAAGTTCAGAGGGAAGCAAACAAAGAATGATAAAGAACGGCTGCGTGAAAGAGAGAGCGCTAAAGAGATATACAAGACGGGGAAGATAAGTGCCATCTCTAATGAGAATGAGTCAGGGAAGCCTTGAAGTGCTGTGCACCCGGCGGGTTGGCCGTGGAGAGACCGAACACGTTGAGCAACAGGGGGCCAGAAATAATTAGCTGGACTGAAACTGGCTCCTCTGTGGCTCTCTGTGAAAGAAGCACGAGAGAAGTTGTCATAACACATGTTTACCACTGCATAAAATAGCTGCCCAAGCAGGTGGGCAGCTATTTAATCTGACTTTATTAAATGGAAAAGAGCATCTAAACCCACTTCATCAGGCACCAGCATCCTGTCCAACGAAGGCAGAAAGAGAAAAACGACAAAGGCAAACAAACAAATAAAAAGAAATATGCATTTATATATATCCAGACAACTTTAAGAAAGGTTTTCACCAGTTCTACCAAACAAACGTCCTCTGTGATAGACAGGAAGTCATTTTATTTATCTACTGCTGCAGTGAAAGACAAACACAGAGCATCCTCACCGCAAACAGAAGAAGCCGTTTATTATACATCTGGATCCTTATCTCATAAATAAAAGAACATCTGGGAAATCTGTCTTAGACAGGTTACAAAAGAGCACGTGTGCTTTCCTGGGCCTGTGTCTCAAGAGCAGAACGTTTAGGAATGTACATGGACATTTAGACCTTTTCTAAGAAATTACAACAAACATTTGCATCAGATTATTTAGATCTATGAAATAAAGCTTCACCAGAAGCTGGATAACGACAGATAATGATGTGGACAGTCTTCGTCACGTTTATTCCTAGAAATCTGGGAACGTTTGGCACCTGTGATGTTTTTTCTTTTTCCTTTATGTGCTGCTGCAGCTTGGTGTCTGGTGTGTTGGCCGCCTGCAGCATAAAGTAATTGTAGCAGCACCTGAGCGGCGAGGCAGATAGAGACAGACAGCGTGTGGTGACAGGGACAAAGGAAACAAAGTGCGCTTATGCTGAGTCATGCTGAGCATTGTAGCTGCTTCTGTTCCCCAGCTAACCACTCGCCAATAAGCTGCTGCAGGTCACGCTGTCGTATTACTGCCAGAATTCATAGTGACTTTCAGTGATATTACCTGTGATGTACAGAGTGAAAATACTGGTAGTTATAGAGCTAGAGCCAACACTTGGTGTCCTCCTCAGGGCACGTGGCATCAGCTAAAAGTCTGTTGAACAAGCAGCCTGACTTCTCAAATGCATGTAAATATGAAACAGCACAAATGAAAAAAGTGGAATAGATGTCTAAATAATCGCTCCATAATTTCTTTGCTGCAATTAACCAATTAACCGAAGACTCGGCGGTGATCTGACATCAAGAGGTCTCAGAAATATTTGAGCCTGCAAAGATCAAAGATGAATCAAACCTTTCAGAAACTACAGTAAAGCTTCAGAAAAAACAGGATATGAAGAAAAGTTTAAAGTCAGTGTAAACAGTATTTTCCCAAAATAGAGACATGCATATCAAATGAATAAGCAAGCTAATTTAAGATCAGACTTCTAAGAGCATTAAGCTCCACAGCCTGCTCTGCTAAGAGGGTTTAAATAGCCTCGTCATATTGGTGTTAGTTAAAATACCCACACACATCCATGCATCACTGAATGTGAGTGTCTGTACATGATGCAAGTATCTAGACAAGAATGTGCACAGTTGCTCACACGCTCGTGTAGCTGCACACACACACACACACACACACACACACACACACACACACTCTATATTAAAGTGCTGCCTCGATGAATGTTGGAGCATTTCTTTCTTTCTTCCCCTTCGCCACAGCTTGGTTTACTGTCAGCCTGGGGAGGTTTTTACCTGCCACAGAGCTTAACTTAGAGGATTTATTGTTTAACATGTCGTAAAAACTGCAGCTAAATTCTGACTTACAGCAGCTACAAGGACACCACGAGGAGACTGTGAGATCGTGATAAGGCAGCTCGGTTTACTTGGTTTCCCGTGCCAGTCCAGATTACTGATAACAACAAGTTGACAAAAGGCCTCTGCTCATCACAGTCTCCATGTTTAGTCCAGTATAAACATGTGATAGATGTTACATAAAGATGTCTATAGATGCAGACACTGAGATACTGTGAATGCACTGTAGCACAGCCGTGGTGTTGGTGTTTAAGCTGTGTCTTGCTGTTTTTGGACGTCCACCACAACCTATCTAGAAGGAGGAGCTGTATGTGAGAACAGTGATGTCCAGACTTTAACCTTCCAGCTCTCTAGTACAGTCTGTGTCGTTCAGATGAGACAGTGCAAGTGTTGATAAAGTTTCTGCCTCGACGTGCTTTAAGATTTTCCTTTTTTGCATCACATCATACGTCCTGCACACGCTGCAGGTGCCACACTTCATCTAAAGCTGTTTACAGATGGTGAGATCGCATCTCACGTGTGTGTGTGTGTGTGTGTGTGTGTTCTGACATGTTCAGAGTTCATTTGTAAACACTGCTCATGCTAAGCTGAGATACTCACCTATTGGCTCTCATAACCTCGTTTATTTATGAGGTGAACATTTTGCCTTTAGTTCCCCCTGCTGATAGGATCAGACAGTCCCACATCCACAGCTTCATATGCAGCCTGTAAATAAACAGTTTAACTTTTCTATATAAACTAAGGTTTTGTGAATATGAATTCTGCCCACGATGGGTTAAAGCCACACTTTCCCTGCACACACCCTTACTGCCGGTTTAATATTCAGCACAACTTTTTACTACACTGAGACACTGGGAGTCTCCTTTCTTGCATACCGCAGCAGGTAATCATACAGGCCCGCGTGCATTCACTGTTCCCTTAAACAGCAGTTAGATAAAATGAACTAAGAGCTGATATCCATCAGGGGATGGGACCTACAGTGACTTTACTAGACACCGTGGGATCATTAGGCCCTTTAGACCTGATGGGATATTGTGTTTTTATGAGCTCTGTGCAGTAATCCATTAATAGGGCTGACACGCCATTAGGCTTTATTGATGTCCAATGCGTGGGCTCACATGAAAACACCATTATTTGTCATGATCAAAGTTTAACACTGACACACAGTGATTTAATGGCACCACAGGCTGCTGAGACCCCAGCGTTAAACCTTCAAGGACACATAGGTTGAAGAGACGTACAAGTTGTACAATTAAAATGACACCACTTGAGGTTTTAGGTTACGTCCTTCGGGTGCTTTCATAGATTATTCTGCTGTTTCTTTTGTTGGGCGCTGAAAGGGAATTCTGTTCTTTTCAATAACACCCAAGACACATTTTTCATAGTGAGCATCTATAAATTAAGCTTCTTTCTTAAATACTACAAACAGCACATTTTATTCCTGCCTGAAGTTCTACCTCCGCCCTGAGAAACAGTTTTCCTCAGGTTTCTCGTTGCTGAATCCTCATTTATTAAAGGAGGATACATGTCTTATTTGTTTAGCATTTTTGTAATGCTGAGTTAATACATTTTTCTCCACGGTGCACTATTCCTGCAGAACAACTTGCTTGTGCAGACTTTCTTCGCTGCCCTCTAGGGAAATCGAATATGTATTTGCCATTCTCCCAGGATTTTAAAAGGGTTTAGCAACATTAATAATTTCTAAAAACATAAAAGAGAAAATGTGCCTTTTTTGATGTGTCTTAAGTACTTCTGCCAGATAAGCATTTGGATGAGTTTAGAAGTGGAAGTGCTCAGTAGAAGAGGTTGAAGAAAGGTAATTAGCTTGCAGTGAAGACGTCGTGATGTGTAACTGAGCCCAGTGTGTGATACTGGAAACAGAGAGAGAAGAGACGGTAGCCGAGGTATTTCTGATCTGTTGATCTTTAGCAGTGATCTAAGAGCTGCTCTTTATCTTCTGTTCCCGAAAAACTATTAAAGAAGTGGCTGAGAGGTTTAAAAATTCAGCTTTCACCTGAACACTTCCAGTGCGTTTTATTTAGTCAGAGTCATGAGACAACAAATCTGGCACCTGGCTGCCTAAAAGTCAAATGTTCCAATGCTCAGGTTTTTATTATTAATATTATTATAACATTTCGAATGTATTTCAATTGTCTTTGTCTTTGTAACAGAGCTCAAATGACACATAAAGGACACAAACATAGTTTTTCAACCATTTCATCTCAGTCACTTGTGAATGACAGGTCATGTTTGACATATTTCACCTTCTGGGATTAATAAATCACCTGAATCACTTGAATTCAGGTAATATGTCTTTCTCATTGGATTTTTTCTCCTTATATTGTTCCTGATCTAATCTTATTTTATCGCCTTAAAAGATAATCGCAAAGAAGAAACCTGGTATCAATCACTCGTCTGCAGTCATGCCAGGTTGCTAAGGGCGTCCAAATGACACTGAGGCATGCTGGGACTTGTATGCTCTGTAGCTGCTCTGTGTGTCTAAGCCCTGTTGGTCAGGGTTAACATCCAGACACCCCGATGATGAATGACAGTTATCTGTTTCTATGGCTTGATATAGATCCATCAGCTTCGTCCAGAGAGTCCCCCCTCAGCCTCTCGCTGCCCTTTGGAGGAGATTTTCCAGGTCACCAAACCAAGGTGAAAAACAAAACGATGCAGGGAGAGAAGAGCTCAACCGGAACAGAGAAAACTCACACTTGCAGACATGCAGACGAACTGTGTCACACGCCTCCCTCTCTTTCCTACTGCACAAATGGAAATGTCAGCACCTCCCAAGAGATGTTTGCTAATGTCAGGACATGTGGCTACCGTGGACCCAGGCCACACGTACACTCTGTCCAGCTGTGTTGGGGACCGCCGGCCAACCGTGTACCTCCCTCTGCCTCCACCCCCAGTAGGGAAACTAATTGTGAGCATTATTGATTGCCACGGCAGATCTGTGCTGTCCAGCGGGTAAATAAGATGGATGGAGTTGTCAGATTGTCATCAGGCAAGGTTTTTTGACAGCAAGCCTCAGGGCGTGTACAACACAGTCCAGGTTAACTGAGGCGTACATGGAGCACTGAGGCAGAGCAGTGCTACAGCTTTGACTTTGGATAGAAATACAGGGAATGAAAGGCGTCCTACTTTAGGAGACAACTTGCACTAATAGTTCACAAATGAATGAAACAAGCAAATTGTCATCTAGGCAGTTCGTCTTGGTTTTATTTGCTCTGCCTCTGAGATTTCTGCTTTTACTGAAATAGACTGAATGTAAAATGAATTTCTAACATAGTACTCGAATCATTATTAAATGGTATTTTAAAAAAATCTGCAGTGTCTTTCCAGAAATAATGTCCTTATTACCCTGGGATCCATTTTACAAACTATGCCTGGTTAAATTTGCGAGTTCTGCTCATGCATGGGTTGCAAGTATTGTGCTCATGTTAAATAGTTGAATGTGTAACTCAAGAGGAAACAGCTCATTGGAACTGAGTAGCTGTTCACATGTCTGAAATATTTATGCAACAAATCCATAAATGACGAGAGAGGAGTCGGTTTAGGTTAGATACACTCAGATTTCATTAAATTGACTGAGATCCTGTGCAGACATCTGAATTTGACCTGACCTTACCCAACCCAGCTTGGGTCCTGCGGCACGTCGTGGACCTCTTATTCACAGGTCGCAGCTCTTGACCAATAATTGACTCCATTTATTAAAAATTTACACTTTGTATTTTCTGTTTAGTGTTGTGTTGTTGAAAAAATAGAAATAAATAAAACAGACAATGTATTTTATGTCTCCATCTGCACCATCAGAGGTTATGGGTTGAATTTAAAATTAGCTAATCCAGTTTGACTCATTTCTTCCTTAAACCACATGGATGCAGCTAAAACCCGTCCAAGTCATCTACACATTACTGGAGTTGGTGAACATGCATGTGCCCACAGAATTGTTTATATGATGATTTAACTACGAAGCCAGTGAATAGAAAACCTGCTCCTACGTGTGATGCAGACAGAACGAGTGATGAACATGGATGCTGACTATGACTCAGCACCTGTTTGTCCTTAAATAGTACACAGCAGAGCCTATAACCAACAAATGGATTCAAAGAGCTATTAACACACTTAGACTTAATTATTACGTAATTAATTATTAACAGTTGGATTAATACACACTTTACTGACCACACTCACAGAATCATGCTGCTCGTTTTGCATGTGTATAAGCCGTTAACTGCTCTATTAGGATTCATAAGGCCACTCCAAAGGCAGAAGAGAGGGCTGAATATGGAGCAGGGCTGTCGGTATTCATGTGCCTCCTCTCTGCTCACCAGACTTTCCAGATTGTGTGCAGAGTAAACACTGCTCTGGGCGAGGATTGCTTTCTAAATGCTGTTGAGGATTTGAGTGATTATAAAGAAAATTACTATAGAGGAACCAGTGATGCCTTAGTTGACCCTCTCCTAATGCAAGCATCCTCTCAGCAATAGGAAGTTTTCCTGGTGCATTTAAATGATCCTGAGGATGATTTGCTTTTTAAGTAATGAGGTGGAGACGGATCCAGGAATGTATAAGATGCACGGGAGGTGCAGCTGTTAATGTGCAGCCTCTACAGGTGTAAAAGTAGTAATTCATGTACTGGAAACGTAGAGGAGTAAACGATGCCAACTGTCTGCCCTCCATGTGTTGTGGTCAGTGCTTTATAACCTCAATGTTCTGTGACCAAACTAGTCATTTTCCAATAACATGTCTCCATTGATTTATTCTGGATACCAGCATTACGCTCCTTCAGGCAGTACACCACCTCTCCCTCCTTCAGTTACACAAGCGACAGTAACATGTCTGCAGTTATTTCACTGCTCATCATCAGTCTGGGTCCAGCTCATGAACACAAAAGACCAAAAAGACAAACACGTCTAATTTACCTGACTTCACATATGAAGCCCCTCTTCACAGGATAATAGCTGTTATATTTATAGACATTAAAACGTAAGAAGAACTAATTCTGGTGATTACAGCACTGCTGCTTTTCAGATTACAGCATCTTGACTTTGCATTTTCAGACTTAACAGACGTTTCTGTTGTTGTTTTACCTTCTTTGGAATAAGACTTTTCTGTGTCTGTAATGCAGCACTAATTTGCAGGTGTCTGTAAATTGTGACTGGAAAATACTGCTGGCCCTGTCGGGCGGCATTATGAGTCACGGTGACTCAGAGATCAGCTGTAATGTAAAGGCTGGGAGACAGCAGGTATTTATGTCAAACTAGATGGAGCACAGCTGTAGATACTTTGACGAGTTTCGGGAAAACGTTACATAAAAAAAGGTATTTACATGTTAAACTTCTCTTCCCCACCGGCTCCTATTTTTTCTAAGGGGGGCCCACATCGCCTCGCTCTGCACGACAGCGGCCCATTTACAGCAGAATGCTTCATTCTGCCTCAACTATCATTGGTGGTGTGACAAAAGAATTGAAAGTCAACAGATTATGTTTACTTCCAGAACAGAGCTTATCAAAGCGTCATTAGGCCGCCGTGATGCTCCCTTTTATATTTGCGGCTAATGATCCGTGTAATATCTGTCCTTTCCCCCTGGATGTGCTGTTTTCCATCAAGGCAAGGCTATTTGGAATATTGTGTGTGGGTGTTGGTGTTGGTGTTGGTGTGTGTATGTGTGTGTGATCTATTTTCCAAACGATATGAATGACCCTTTCAAGCAGCTGCACAATATTTGGACACAAGGATCTTTTTTTATTACATCTTTTAGCGCAGAGCCTCTTCTTTCCTTGAGCATGTACATAAATGAATGAAGTGATTATATAACGTTACAGTAGAGAGGAGACATTAAGGTGAAAACTAGGATCATGCTTTAATTAAATTAATGTTTGCAAATTCAAGGAAATAACAAGATGTTTGTTTTTTATCCTTGACTCAATTCATTTAGAGCTCAAGTCGCTCTAAATGCATTTGGACGTGTTAGATTCTCAGACCTGTGTTGCATTGTCTGTGAAGCAGGGGGGCAAGTTCAAAAGGGAATTATTTAAAGATGTTCTAATCAGTGTTTATATATTAACACTCAAATATCTAAATGAGAGCTTCATTTTGATCACAGCTACACGGCACAGTCCAACAAAAGGCTGAATATTCCCTCACTGATTCTCTAAATAGGTTTTTGTTATGACAGATGTGAAACCACGAGCCTGTGCAGTCGGTGGGTTACACAGCAGATCACACTGTTACTGTTAATGCAGCTGATGCTTTACACACTTTACAGCCGTAAGTAAAATCCAGCTGCTGTAATGTCACACACACGTAAAGAGGTGCCACTCATTCACGTTAGTTTTGATGTTTTCCCACAAAGGATAGATTCGACTTCCCGCTCTAAACTCACCTTGACACACTTCCCTGCTCTGGACCAACACAGACTGACAGCAGCAGCTGGGCAATGTGGGACGCCGCCTGGTGGGTTCATGTATGTGTGGAGAGGTGGATTAACGTGACGGCAGCTGTACATATGGCAGAGATCAAACAATTAACCTGCTAGTGATTGGCCTTGCCATTAGGGTGCAGTAATTAGAGCTAAGTGGCCCTGAGATCAGACTAGAGTAATAGGAAAACTTGCAGCAGGGAAGAGTCGGACTATACGTCTGTGTGACCTCAGACGTCTCCACTCTTTTCTGCCTCTTTAACATTGATGCTTGATGCTCACATGTTCATGTTTGCACAGTTTGTGTTCCGTGTAATTTCCCACACAACCTTTCTCGGCTCCTGCCATCATATTACAGTGAACTGTGCGCTCCTCGGCTGCTTCAGTGCACACAGACAGAGTGAATTCAAGATATTTTCATATCTGTACGCAGTCGATTGCCTCTATATATGATATATGTTTTGCACCTCTGCACTCGATATGGACACGTGCCTGCATACCAGGGCTGTCTGTTCGTATTTATCTTACAGGTGTTCCCGCACTGATGTTACACAGACAGATCCATCCTGCTTCCCTGCACTCTGTGAATGAAGTGATTCTTCATCTGATTCAGATATTGATCCATTCTGCAGCGAGCTACAAGTGTAGCTGTTGTGTTCTGTGAGTTCTGCATTATAAAGTCAGTCAGTGAGTTGTTTAATCTTATCTAACCGGTGGAATTGTAATGATGGAAGCGTGGTCTTCAAATTAACAGTGAATAAACTCATTCTGTGCTGCCTGAAGGCTGCACACGGTCAATCTGCACGGTGATAGCAAGTGAACATGTCTCCCCACACACAGGCCTGACCTGGAGTTTAAATGCTGTAAACCTTCACCCTGAATGTTTCTCTCTTCGTGTAGACCCATGTGTTTTTGGTTGTAACACAGAAAACAAACGCGACTAGGGCACCAGTCCTATCAGTCTAATTGATAAGCAGGCTAAAGAATGTGCATGGGCACCTCTGGCTCCCATCCCAGACAGGAGTCCACACATACTCATTTGCATTAGCACCACACTTGAAAGGGCTTAGACACACAAGATAGGGGCAGAGGGCCAGAGCTGTAACATTTAGGCAATGGATCTGAAACACACAAAAGAAAGAAGACGCAGCCCTGTAACCTTTGAAAAGGAAGTGCTCTTCAGCTCCGCAGCGATGTTGTGCTGCCAAACGGGCTGTAAGGTCACTTTGGAGCACCAAGTATCCAGTGGTTGTGGGAGCTTCTCATAGTAGAAGAGGGAGTGCTTAAGGACACCAGCTGAGCTTAGGTGGCAGCATCACATCTCATTGGTGTAGAGGAAATGATGCGATGCCTCCCATCCCAAGGTCATCCCATGCTACAGTGATTCCCAGAAACAGTTTCCAGCCTCAGAAATGCCCTGCTGCACCGAGACCTGAGGCGCCGGGTGATTTCCGAGACAAGCGGTGCCCATCTCAGGTCGTAATTCCATCATTTTGTGTTTGAAGGAAGTCATCTGTGCAAATATGTTTGGATGTTAGGAAACTGCTGCTCGTGATGTTAAAGTGTTGTCGACATAAACTACTTCCTACCTGAACTCATGGTGTCTGCAAACAACATGAGCTGGATGGCATCCCCCGGTTAACACATTATTGTTTTATGCTTTAATCTCCTCTTAGTTCAACCACCTTTTAAATCCTTCAACTGATGAATAAGAGATGACAAAATGAGAGTGGAGATTAAAAACATCAGCTGTTTTTATCTTAATAGTTTTGCTGAAGTGAATCATTTTTAAATCCAATAAAACTACACGATGATGTGTATCCTCTATTAATAATGCTGTTTCACTTTACAGTGTAATTAGCATTAGAATAGATGATGGATTGTAATCACCAAATGAAAAACTGCATCCAAATCCGAGTGTAGATACAGTACGACCACAACAAACCTCAGAAAGGTTTGTGGATCTAATCACATTTCATCCAGGCAGCTTGGATTCTCACTGCGCTGGCAGAAGGGGAACGAGTGAGATGAGGTGTTTATTGTCGGTTTTAAAAGATGTAAATATTATGAGGACGTAATGTGTGTGACGGTCCGGGGAATGAGAAATCTGATACACTCGAGGTCAGGAAATCAAATCCATCCTCTTTGCATTAAAACTCTGCTGCCGGTTCGTGGATCACATCCAGCAGACTTCACTTTTCTTTATCTTCTTTGCAATTCAGCAATAATATAATAAATATTAAATACAGCTATAATACAAATCTCTCCTATACTGTAATTCATTGTGTCTGTATTTCCTCTGCTGTTAGACAAACAGCGCCGACACTTTTGCAGAGAACTCTGTTTATTCTTCTACAACGTGAAGCTAAGGAAGCTTTTACATATTTTAACATTTTTTTGAACTTTTCAAAGAATCTCACATATTATCTCACAGTCTTCTGCAAACAGACGTCAGTAAATCAGCTTAGAAGTCGCTGAGCGGAGGCACAATTTAAAACTCCAGAGTCTCTTCATCAGGTTTTGTATCTTTACTGTTAATAGCTAATGTCAACTTTTAAAGTGTCTGCTAAGCTGTTACGGGTTAACTCCTTTAGGATCTACGTTCACCGGCACAAGAAACTATGAAAACTGTTCATACAGTATATTGAAAATTCTCAATCATCTCAATTCAGTTTGTTTTTATCTTCTACAAACTGTAATTCTTTATCTGGATGTTGAGTCATCGAGCAGCTTCTTCAGTCTGAAGATATTTGGTTAGAGACGTGTTAGGTGAAACAGTGGAAGGGGAGGTCGTGAACGGGGCCTCGTCTTCCTGATGAAAGGGCAGCATGATAAATAGGAGACAGGTTGTGTCTAAGGCCTCCGCCTCTGTTGAGTGAGGGGTGTTGAGTTGCACATGCAGGATCTTCCCTCACACCTCTCAAACCACTTGTCTTCTCTGTATTCGTGAACCTCATTGTCCAAAAACGATCAGGCCCAATTCACACGTGCACCAGTTGAACACACCTAACGATGTGTTGGCAGAGGTGGGATTATTATTACATCCTTTGGACGTTTCGACCTGAATCTTCACCGACGTTTAAATTCTCACGTTTTTCAAGGGCGTCCACCCTCTGTTTTTACCATTTGCTCCTTTGATTAGCCGTCTACTGCAGCTTGTCCTCTTTCTTTTTGGCTTTCCATGTTTTTTCTTTGTCTCTCTTGCCTTCGCCCCACATGACGTCGTGAACAGTCCTTTTGTGTGAGTCAGCGTTTACTGCCTCACCTGTAAACCAACCTCACCTGTTGGACGTCCCCGGTTCCTTTTACCTCAAAGTGTGGCCACAGAGATTTATGTCAAGTCTGCCGCTGACGCAGGTTTAAAGGCGTGTCGACAGAGCCAGCTGGCTGCTTTACTTTGCAAATAAACCCAACTATTGGAGGGACTCAGTGTGAGAGGCTGGAGTGCTGGCATGTGAATGCCTTTCACTGTCTCGTCATTTATCACAACTTAATGACTTTAGTTTTAATGTTATTGCCTTCTGGAGATGAGAGTTTCCTCTTTCGCTCAGGTTATCCATCAGCAAAGTGACGTTGATTGCTGTCATATAATTTTGTATAAAGCAATCATGATTCATGGCTGTCTTAAAGAGAGGTTGGTGTGAGTGCTCACTTTTTTTTCTTCTTTCAACAGATAGCATGTAAATAGCAAATGTTTTCTCCACGAGAATCTGTTGGTGTATTCTTAGGAATTAAGAAAAGAAGATCTGAAGTGTTAATAACATTTCATCCTTACTGAGTCATATTTATAACTCAGTTTGACGAACCATTCCTGACTCAAGGTCACTAACTAGTTTTTCAATGGACTTTTCAACCATCAAGGCCGTCGTGGATTAAATCATAAAAGCTTCTGAGCTGACATCTCAATAGATCCATCTCCATGACAGCTGAGCAAATTCCATGAACTGATGAACCTTGATTTGATTTTACACCAAAAAGCAATTAACTGGATATTAGTGACATGGAAGTGGTTGCAGAGAATCATCAGCTCTGCTCTCTGTTCTCACTTTAGCTTCTTTTTCAGTAATTGTTTTCGTTTTGCAGCACAGTTACTGTTGAAGCCCGTTCCAGCAGCATCAGGAGGGAGCTCAGGTAAAAAGTGGGGATCCTGCACTAAATAAGATAGGAAATCCGAAATCTGGTGTAGTTACTTAATTCACTCCTATTAACTGTTCTCCATCAGTTTCCCCCATTATTTCTGTTTACTTTGTTGGTATATGGTTTAATTATCTTTTTCTAAAGCTGAGATTCCCTAACATGTTCTAGGGAATTTTAGGGTTCTTCCTGTGCTCCTTTGAGACGCACATTAGTCACTGCCTCCACAAACTCTGTTACAAAAGACCTTTTCCCACTATGGCTCCTGCATTTTGTCACACTCCCAGGTCTGTGCCTTTTAAATGACTCAGTGCACAGCCTTCTGCAGCCATGTTATAAACCTATAACACGGCACTGAGCTAAGGAGCAGGACAGGTGGTGGCAAAACCTTCTCATACAGGCCATTGTCCAATTTCCAATAAAGCCCGAGTAACCTGTGTTAAAGTTGAAGAGCTGCCTCTCCTCTGTTGCCCTCTGCTCCTCTTTACTCCCCAGACACAGGAGAGTAGTGAGACACGCAGCTGACACTGTGTGTTATGAAGCTGCAGCCCCATAACCCCCAACTCACCTCTTGATGACACTGTGCACTTTCAGTGATGGAGGGAGACAAACTCGGTGGACGGCTGCACATCTGTCTCTTTAAAGTGAACACCCTGCAGTTTGTTACTGCGTGGAGGGACGGTCAATTGGGTTTGTGTTTGGGGAGTGATGGGGTGCTGGGGTTCTGCATAGGCATGCACTCATGCACAGCTTTGAGATTTGCTGTTGTCCAGTTGTTTTGGAAGAGAGGACAATGTTTTAAACCAACTAAAAGAAAAGTCTAGTGATAGAACGTGAAAATACACAGTTAGATTTTTTATTTATATTTGTTAGCTGGGGGTAAAACAAAGAGAAACTGGAGGAACCATTTACTTGAAAACGTATAAAAAGTATTTATTATGAGTTTATTGATAGTAAACACCTCAGATGATAAATGACTTTATTCATATATAATTACAACACTACTACATAATAGCATCAAACTGTATTGAATTATTTTTGAGTGGATGAAGGTGAAGTGCTAAACACCAATTAATTCACCTTTTTAAAATAAACTAATTAACCAAACTAATTAATTCATAATAAAAATAATAACAGCAGCAGTTAATTACATGTTCGTGTGTGTGTGTGTGTGTGTGTGTGTGTGTGTGCAGCAGTCATATTAAACCCATATGAGTGATTGTTGTCAGAGCAAAGACAGACCTTCCCCCTAATCCACACAATCAAAGCAGCCAGCCTCGTTGGTTTAGGAGCGTATTTACATGTGTGTAGGTGAGAAACGAGTTATTGACCTTTCAGTGCATCGGAGCGACAGGAGCCAGATGACCGCTCACCGGTGTTTGATGAAATCCTTCATTTAACTGCGCTGTGGATAATAAACGGACTGCACACCTGCTCCTTCCTTGTAATAGTCTGACCCTTTCAATGTGAGTGAAAGTGCTGATTCTTTATTAAATTAACCTATTAAATGTGCTTCATTAACAGAGAGAGGGATATAAATGAAGTGGAGGGAAAAGCGATTTCATTCTTTTTTTTTTTTTCGTGATTTCTTTTTTCTTTTTTTTACATTTTCAGGATTTTGCCTGTTTTTCACTTTAAGTTAAAAACTCAGAAGCTCAAGGACGATTTTGACACGATGCCTGCTGATGATGGATGTGTGAGGTTAGATTTACTGACTGCTGCAGGGACTGAAAGTGTCAACATAAAGTTAATGGGAGGATCTATTCAACTGCTCATCAATCCTTGGGGGCGGGAGGGGGGGGTCTTAA
The DNA here is from genome assembly GCF_900324465.2 of Anabas testudineus. NCBI lineage: Eukaryota > Metazoa > Chordata > Actinopteri > Anabantiformes > Anabantidae > Anabas > Anabas testudineus. The sequence continues at coordinate 17,762,133 of NC_046623.1, read as the reverse complement.
AATGCAGCATATAAAGTGAAATAAAATGGTTATAAACAGTTTTCGCTTCTTTGGTGGCTCCTACGAATGTGTCACAACAAGCAGCAAGCATGATCGATGAGATGGGCCAGACGTTGTGACATTATACCCAAATGTGATGAGTGAAAGTGCTGAAGGCCTTTTCAAGGCTCTTGGGCACGAGTACAGAAGAACTGTGACTAAAACATAACCTTGTTCAAAAATTCAAGACGAGAACAGAGACACAAGTACATGTGCGAGTGGGGACATAGAGGAGTGATGTACATATGCACATACTCGATCCGTCTCCCTCACTTTCTCTTTCTATGTCGCTCCGTCTTCTGCTTCTTTCATGGAGGTCTGCCTTTGTTCCTGAAATAGCAACGGAGAACAGACGACGTGGTGCAACCGAAATCTGAGACGCTGACAGAAGTGATGACATCGCACTTGTTTACCTGCACAAAATATCCCAGATAAAAGCGCGTCTCCGTTAAGGTGATATTCAGAATGAGTTGTTTATATTCTCCCTGTCCTGATCACAAACAGCACGAGCGCATGAAAATTTTTCAGGATATTCTAAACAGGATGCAGGACGAGATGTATCACTCCAGCATCTTGTCTTAAATCAGTGTATTTCTTCAGTTATGTAGATCCAGTGTGGTATTTACCTGCAACTGTTAATGGATGCATTTGTTCAGCAGTGGATAGAGTTCAGACGGTCGGTCCCGCTGTGAAGCAGCAACTAAACCTAGTCTAAGAAACAAAAGCAATGTGGTACAATTCTTCCTGTAATCACTACAAAACCAAGCAGCGACTAGCACAGCTGGATGCTGGAGCCACTGTGGAAATACATTAAAGAGCAGGATCCTGACGGCTGCAAACAAACGGTCCCATCAGAAGAACATATACAGGGCCCGATTAATGGAGCTGGATTCAAACGGGTATTAAACAGTGAACAGCAGAAAAAGGAACCACGTTATGAAGTCTTTGGCTTTAGGTAGCAGTGAGCGACGTCAGTGAGCCAGCAGAACAAACCCTGGACCTGACTCACCTACAGGTAGACAGAGAAACCTGTTAGTTACCAATCACAGTAAACCCCACAGAGACATTCAACCCACTGATAACAGCAGCTCCTTCGTTTCAGTTCTCTGCTGTCTCCATAAATGTGCAGTAAGCAGCTGTAAGTAAGTGTCAGGTTTTCCAGCTGTTTACTTCTTAACTCACTCTGGACACATTTCAATATCTTTTTAAATCATTTTCTAATGTTTGACTTTGAAACGTCACCTTTTTGATTTCAACTGTCGCCGTTAGCTTGCAAGTAGATGGCATCATGGATTTTGAACTGATAGAAGCTGACTGTGTGTGTGTGTGTGTGTGTGTGTGTGTGTGTGTGTGTACTGCAGGATTGTTTCAACAAACACAAGCAAACCAATTCACACCTGGTTGTGTTATAACATCCACTCTCCTCTTTGAAACTCTGTCTGAACCTGACAGAAAACAGCAAATAACAAATCTGGATCTTATGGAAAATGAAACGCGACACACAGTAAACACAATGAACACAGTGAACACACACAGAGACGGACTGGAGCAGCAGCGGTTTGGCTCCACTGATGAATCAAATATGATTTAGCCTTTTTGATTAGATCTCGCAAATGATATTGAAATGACAAGTGAAAGCGGAACAGTTGCTTTTCATTTTAGCATATTAATTACTCTGAGAGAGTGACAACAACTAATGAGGATCATCGCAGAACCCGGTCTCTCTGTGCCAAACTGGCTCTCAGTCAACCATAATGACTAAGATTCACATCTACAGTATTGATCGGGCTCGGGGCTTTGGCAGGGCCACCAGTCGTTTATAATCCCTCGCTGCTGCTGCTGCTGCTGCTGCTGCTCCTGATCTCTCGCTCTTTCCGGTTAAATCGTTTGGGTCCTCTCCACAATCTGAGGGGGAAAATACAAGATTATAGACCATAAATAGCATAATACTGTGATTACAGCTGGGAGGGTTTTATTTGTTTATCTATTAGAAGAACAAGTATAAAACCGTAGAGCAGCTCCAGCCCTCAGTGGCTCATGAAGTCAGACATTAGGAGCACAAGTCTCAGTGTAAGTAGGAGTGAAACATTCAGTTTTACTTGAAGCTGCAAATCAGAGCGACAGTTTCCACTGGAAACATTACACAAGTGCTTTGGCAGAGTACACAGCATGGAGTTTGTACAGAGAACTCACACTGTTCCCAACACCAACGCACCTTTCTTCTGTCAAAAGATACAGATCGTTTCATTTACTGGACTCTTTGTAAATCAGGGTTTTTTAAAAGCATCATCTACAGTGTGTTTTTATTTCTTTGTGAATTTAAACCTTGTTCTAATTATTCAGTGTGTGTTCACGGACAGCTGCACTGATATTTTAGATGTTTTCGCTTCATGTTTGTTCTTGTTTAGTTTCCTTTAACGTAATATTTAACGAAGCTGTTTCTCACAGTAACTTTCTAACTTTAAACTTTAAAGTCTGAACTTATGGTGCATTAAACACAGTTGTTGCAGCAGGGTCAGTTGAGTCTGTGTGTATTGCTTTTAAAGGGAACGTTAACGTTGTCTTTCATAAAGTGAGAGTTCTTTCAGTTCCTGGAAGCGTCGCTGCCTCTGTTCAAGCCTCCATCTGCAGCAGCTGGAGAACCTGGCAGGTCCTTGCTGTGAGCTCAGCCCGTCCTCTGACACCTCCCACAGTACAGGGAATCACTTAAATTAACATTATTAAGCATTTCTCTTCAGCATTAGAGGCTCAGCTCGTCCTGTCATTCATGTGAGATCCCTGAACATTGGAACTGTCACAAAGAGGCTCGAGAACTACAAAGCATGTAGAACTGGTTGCCTGTTGATTTGAGCACTTTATTGATTCCTTTCAAGGCTTCACACGGGCTGGCCTCTAGTTATCTGTCTGAACTTCTGATCCTTTATGAGCCTACTGGGCCCTGTTGACTCTTGGTCTTTACTAATTTTAATCCTTTTTGTGCTGTCAGCTCTTTGTATTCATTTACTCTTTCATAACTCGAACTGCATTGATGATTAGTTCGGTTTTATTTTCCCTACTGAGTCTTTTATTATGAAAGTCACAGCTCACAAATTAGTTATCTCAGGGCTTTAACCCTCCCCCATGGCGTCACTCCTCTTCCTGATTACAAAAAGTATGTGAACCTTTGGAAATTTAGTGGTTTTCTGCATTAATTTGTCATAAAACACCTTGGAATTAATAATAATTCAAAACATTTTGCCAACACTGCTGTGCAGCGTCAGTGTGCTCTTTGGAATCGAGCTGCATATTCTGTAATTATGGAAGAAGTATGTTTGATAAGTGAAATAATAAGAGTTCACAGTTGGTTACAAGTCATGTGTTGTGTGTCTTGTTTCTTGCACTGAGCTGTGTGTTGTGGTCAGAGCTCATTAGGTTTGATCTTGATCTGACACAAAGCTGCAGTCACTGTGTGACAGAGTCCACGGCCACCAGGGACAGTCAGTGTTTCATCTGCTGCTCCAAAGAGTAAGAATCCTGGTAGCTGTAAGTTTACATTGCATGTTCTTACAGCATAGTGGACTCTACAGTGGGGAGCTATTTAAAATTTAAACACTTTTTATAACCAGGGGTTCAGATGGGGTAGTCGAGAGGCGGCAAATGTAACAGGCAGCATCAAACCCAATAGCTGAGATGCTGAATCTTCTCACGCTGATGTTTTCACATTTATTATCTTAGCTAAGTTAGATTTACTAAACAAGTCAATTATAACCAGGCAGACCGTAGGACCGTTGGCTAAATCTGGGGAGGATCCAGAAAAAGTTTTTGAAAAGCAGCAGAGCCGACAGAGAGGATTTGTTTAGCTGTTAAATATGGACGCCCGTCATCACTATAGTTAAGTTACAACTGAAAATACAGAAAAAAAGCATAATATGGTGTGTTTAAGTAAAAACAGGACTCTGGTTATCCAGTCCTGCCATTACATTATACTGTTCTAGGCTAAAAGAGAGATGTGGCAGTGTCAGATCAGCTAAGACACACTCCTTTCACCTATAATGCTCTTGTAATGCTGCTAAAGCTCTGTCTCCATCCCAGCATCCACCTGTAGGCTGAGTGTAGATTCCACACATTCACATTCTTCACTGATATCATAATCTTTTCCACAAGAGGCGGCTGACTGAAATATTACTTGCTTGGTACAGACTGGAATTTATAGTTTTTGAATTAGTAGTTTCTACAGGCCCACAGTGACTGTGCATTGGCCTCGTCGCTATCACCCCGTCCTGTATGTCTATTATTTCTGTCTTTATCCTCCACCACTCTCTCCTCTTCCTGTTCAGGATTATATTCCAACTTTTTTTTAATGTGCCAAATCCCCTCAGGCAGATTGTCCCTGTTGGGGAATTACGCTGCTAAATGACAGAAACACAGTCACTGGGATCTTAATCTTAATAGTGACCCTGTTATGGCAGCTGCCCACGAGGACTGTGGTGCCGGGTCTGAAATGGTATTTTATTGGGAAATTCATTTAGTCACTATGGGGTGGTGATTTCTTACAGTGATTGGTTTAGTTGTTGGTTTTCCCGTCAAACACTGGAGTAATGAACAAGCAGTGCAACCAGTCGTATGCCTTCATTTTACCTGCAGATGCATATTCTAATAAGTTCTATAGGACAAATGAAGAAAGATATCCACATCCCAAGACATCCTGCTCACTAGAATGAGACAGACGGACAGACGGGAAGAGGAACCTCCAGAATCAACTGTCGCCAGCGCTGAGGGATAGAAACAAACAAGAATAATACATATGAGGATTTACAGCCTTTCTGGGTTAATGGGGGCTGAGCACATCAAAACAGGATGATAATGTGAAGTGTGAGAGAACAGTGTCAGCTATCTGATGAAAGAAGAGGTGCTTAACAAAAGTGCTGAAAGATTTACACATTAAATCTACCTTCTCTGTCTATCTGACTTTTTGTTCTGTTGATAACCAGAAGAATATCGACTCAGACGTGCACACAAGACATTTACATCCTTATATAAGTAAATATATACACGTATGGTATATTTGTGATGTCGCTCAAAAAGACGAGGATCCATTTACAAAATGGATTCAATTATACAGAACTAGTTGGTAAGAGGTGGTGTAAATTAAGGTTTACGCTATTCAATCAGATCAACAACATTGGACTACTGTACGTTAGGAGGAGTGTGGATCAGGTAGCTAACTTTACTGAATTAACAGTTGTTACTTGTAGCTGAATGAGTGAAATAAGCACCAGACTCTGTGGGACACCAAACAAATAAGAATCAGCTGAGACATTAGATATTTACTGTAGCTGGTCTAAGTAACCATGCTTTACTAACTTAACCACAGTCACCCTGACCCTCTTCTAACCACTCATTTTAATACAGGGCCTTTAGAGACATCACTGTGTTGTTCAGACATTAGAATAAATAATCTTTTCAGGTTTTCTAAAAGCATGTGGACATATTAGCTTGATACGTAATATACTGTAGATACAAAGAATATTAAATAACATCACTCTAAGGTTATTTAGTATAAGTGAGTATGAGTTGATAACGGCTCGTATGTCTCCGTAAAAACCTGTGCTCATGTTTCACACTAGGTTTTATTTCTCTGTATGTGTCCCTGCCTCTCTAATGCTAACAACTCCTTCAAGCAGCTCACTCCTGCAGGTGTCTGGGGGAGGCAGGGCACCACAGCCATCAGGGAGAAATATGGGCTGTAAGCCGGAGCTGTAGCACCATTACCGCCAGCGTCTTACAGCTGCTTTCATCTGTTAGCTCTATCTCAATGGTCATCTGGGGAACCTGGCGGCTGCGCTGCCATCAAATTGGAGCTGGGAAGGAGGAGGAAACAAAGACCATTATACAAGGTGTGTGTGTGTGTGCGCGTGGGAGGGTGTGTATGACCCTTTCGGCTTTCCATACATGGAACCAAACGGAAGAAATGTAGTTTTGTGCAAGCGCCTGAGCTCGGTTCTGTGGGTGCGTGCATTCATTTCAGGCTGCATAACAAATCAAAATGTCCATAAGAAGCGTCGTGGCCAGAAGCTACAGAGAGAAGCTGGTGTTGCACTCTGTCTGCACGGCCTCGCTCTCTCCAGTGGCCGGGTCCTGAACAACAGGACAGCAGCTGGTGCCATCCTGGTTTTTCTAATGGCTCTGTTCAGTAGAAATACAGGATGAAGCAACTGTTATTTATATCTCTGTGTGTGTGTGCATGTGTGTAAGTATATTATATGTGTGCTGCATTTCCAAATATCACACAGTGCACAGGTTGTTCTGCACCATGTTTCTCCTGACGACCCAAATGTTCCTGTTTCTCCTTTATATTCATACTATAAGCTTCAACATGCAGCTAAGCTAACGGTAGCATGAAGCTGCAACACTTACTAATCAAGCAGATGTTTGGCATCGCTGCCGCTGGCGTTCAGTGAGTCTTGCCCTTTAGTTAATCAGAAGCTTTAACGGGGTTTTCTCTTTTGCACTTATCCATGATTTTCTTTCAATCATGAATCATTTGCAGCTTATTTAAAGTTTCTGCGTTTGAGTTTCCTCCTTCTCACCTGTGTCCCCCTTCATTTTAAAAGTAGAAATATCCATTTCAAATCTGATTGTACAGTACTCAAACCTGCAGAGCTTTAATTACAGTACTTGTGGATTAATAATGTGACATGAGTAATGATTATGAAATACATGTACTCTGTAGTTCATTTAAACTATAAAAGCTGAGTAAACACTTAAACACTGTTAAATATAACTTACTACTTACTTTGTGCTCTTTAATTTGACAGGCGACTATTTTAGATTAAGATGTCAAATCTCCTTCCACTGAACTCAGATTCACCTTCAACCTTCACAAACGCTGCCCCTGCCGTGCATTTGTTTGTCCCTTGTAGCACGAATGGTGGTGGATCAATAGTTGTTCAGTGTTTACAGGATGCACTGGTACTGACATGGGGATGCAATTCTCAAAAAACAATCGATTGTTGAATTTATAGAATAAACTGAGAGAAGAAGCTCAGTTTTAGTTCTTTAACAGGTGTAAAGTTCTTTAAATGCTTTGTCAGAATTTGGTGTTCATGTTTTTTTAGCCTGCACCTCGTCAGGTCACCAGGTTGACAGTCATTGATTGTGTCAGGTCCACCAGTCATCCTGGACTTTGACAGAATATCCAGATTATCAGTCCACCTCTGCTTCTACTGTAAGTGATGTAGATGTGTGTGTGTGTGTGTGTGTGTGTGTGTGTGTGTGTGTGTGTGTGTGTGTGTGTGTGTGTGTGTGTGTGTGTGTGTGAATCACATCAATACTTGCAGTGGAGAGCTGGAGGAAAAGGACATAAAGAAGAGTTATGGCTCTATCTCCTGGTGTTTCTGTCTCTCAGGGAGCAGCGACGTGAGTGAGACCTTTTAGTGTTGACACATGCCTGAGTGCTTTTCACGCTGGGAGAAGATATGATGTGTCTGACGTATGACTGCTACCACAAACACTCGTAAGCAAATTATAACAGAGGTAATGATGACGGCTGCAGCTGCTCAGCTGCCACATGTTAAAACATGTTCAACTGAAGGTACAACTGTGCCTCAATGCATACGGTGTCCTTGTTGCAATGCAGTGCACCACCTGTTGTCTAAATGAGCCCCTCGAGGGTCAATTCATATTTGCACCATTTAGGTGTGATTGATTTGCCACTCAGCGTGTGCCTACAGCAGCCTGAGATCGTCTCTGCTTTGCTCAGAGAGCTGTTGGTTTTATGAATAGATCTGATATGCATTTGTCAATAATATAGATCGGAACATTTCTGCTGCAGCCGCTGTGTGTGTGTGTGTGTGTGTGTGTGTGTGTGTGTGTGTGTGTGTGTGTGTGTGGCGTTGTGCTAAAGTGTAACTAGGTGTTAAATACACGTGCTGTAAAGTGTGTGTTTGTAAGACAAACTTTCAAAATGAAGCAGAAACAGCTGCATGTTTTCACTACAGCTACTCAAAGTAAAGATTTAAGAACAAATAACAAGTTCTATTTTTAAAATATTGATCAGTCCGAGGTTTTTGGCATCTTGGGAAAAATGTTGTGAGACACTGTGTGTCCAGAATTACACAACAGAAAAAGACAAAAACAAAAATGACACAGCTGATGTTTCCTAACAGGGAGGAGATGAGGAGATGTGTCTCAGCTTCTGTTGTTTCTCTTGCAAACAATAAACTTTCCTCAAAAGATGAGAAGATTATAAAACCCAGAGGGAGCCACACAGAAAAGAACGACCGCTGCAACAGGCAGACAGCGAGGCTCAGACTAATGGACACAACTGATCAGAAAAGTATTTAGGTTCATTAACAGGTTCTGTTACTAAATATGAATTCAATAATAGACCTGAGAGCTGAGATGAAGCTTAGTGCAGGTTTAGAAACAGACTGACTCAGAAAAAGAAGGAATGACATGTAAAACATATGAAAGTCGGTCTTTTTCTTTCTCTCGGCGCCTGCAGCACTGTAAGGATCCAAGTGCTGCAGCTTCATGTGTAAAGTTCCTTCTTTGCTTTTTTCTTATTCTCTTTATTCCCTTATTCTCGCTCCCGTTCGTTACTGTTTCTTTGCTTTTTTTTTTCAGATGCTTTTTTCCCCATTGTCTTGATAAATGTTACATTGAGCATAAATGTTTTAGTGCCACATGCAATTTTGATGGCGGCGCCTCCATCCTCATGTCTTTTTAGGAGAACTGTATGTAGGCCTGATTGTTCCGTGCACACTTATTCCTCTATCCACTTTAATGCAAAGACACGAGGAGAAGAAGAGAGAGAATATGTTTTATGTCCATTTCTGGAAACATGTTAGGAGAAGAAGGTACTTCCCAAATGATTTTCTAATACTGTAACTGTGAAAACCTTTACTGTACTACTAACAGCACAGTAATATTCCCCAGTGGGTCCAGCATCGCTTAGCTGTCCTCTGTGTGTTTAGCACCTCTGAGATATGTTTGTTCGACAGTGATCCTGTAACTTTTATAAAGACAATTAAATTATTCTAATGAGTCTGAGTAAAAAAATGTGATGATACTTTTTATAACAGTAGAATGTTTGACGTTTCGCTGGATGAACCCAGAAATCAGAAACATCGTCGTTTCCTTCTTTAAACAACAACAACTTTCTGTCTTTTTTTGTTTTGTTTTTATTTTTGTTTTTGCAGCAAATTCTGAATTTTTAACTAATAATAGTGAATTCTAACAAACTGATTAGCATTTTAAAAAGAGTTTTGTTTTTGTTTGTCACACACCTGTTGTAACTGTGCACACACACACACACACACACACACACACACACACTGATTTAAAAACCTCAATCTGTTAAATCCGAAATAAAGAAGCAAATATATTAAAACATCTTCAGATTCAGGGTCATCCATAGTTTCTAAACACACACACATGCACACACATGCACACACATGCACACAAACGCAGACGTGCACACGCAGGTGTCGCTTTCCAGTGGGATGTATCTGCAGATGCAGCCCCGCCGCATTTGGCGTGCAGCGGCTGACGTCAGGAGGTAGAGCTGAGTGAGAGGAGTTGAAATAGGGCAGAGCACGAGCGGAACGCTGAGAGGAAACCAGCCGGAGGAGCCGGAGGATGGCAATCCGGTGCTGAGAGTTGGGACCCTCTACGCTGCTGCTGATCATTTATCTGAACCCTTTAAACCCAGAGAGCGCTGGAACTAACAGAGCGCAGTTTGGACGCGTCGCTGCGAAGAAATCTGTGGCTTTCTCCTCACATTTCTTTCATTCCTGTCCTCTTGCCTCACAGTACCACAGGTAAGTTGTGATGTGTATTTACTGCTGCGGGTTTTGGGCTGCAGGGCTGGTTCTCTGTTGTTTTTTTAGAAGTTTGGCTGTTTTGGGTTCGTGACGCCGATTCATCCGTCACTGTTTGCATTTGGAGTGTGAGTGAGTGGAAACTGTGGAGGGTGGCAGTGGCGTGCTTTCATTTTGAACTAGGTTGGGAGAGCTGTGGAGAAATGCTTCGGTAATAGAGAGGGAGCTTCGGTGTTACAGTGAGAGATGTGTGTGAAGTGCAGCCTGTACAGCGCAGGGCGATGTCAATGACAATCTGTGACAGTGTTTAACTACACCGCCTGTATGTCGCCTATTGTCTTGCGCAACGCGGGGTGTGATTAATCATTCAGTATGACCAGATGCCAGTTTTGATAACCTTTAGAATCGTACCTGCACGAAAACAACAGGGCAGTGTTTGATGGATGGCTCCAGCAGGACTCCTCTGCCCGGCTGCGCCAGGTTTGCTCAGGCAGCAGAGGGACTGACACGCACATTCCTCCCCGGTCTCTCTGGCATGGCCTCCCGGTCCCAGCACCCGGTCCTCCTGCAGTCTGCCAGTTTCTTTGGCAGACTTCATCTATGAACGATCAGACACCCCTCATCTGCTCGTCAGCACGCAAAAGCTCCGAGCGACGAGGAGGGAAGAAAATTGCTAAACAAGATGAGATTTTCTTGTCTGATTGTGTTAAATGAGCTGCTTCAGCGCATTCTCATGGGAAAGTCCTATCAGTGTCACCAGAGAGCTGGCACAGCGGCAGCAAAGCCTCCGTGACGGCCAACGGAGTGGGAAATGAGGCTCGGCCGGCGCGCACGCTGCCGCGGTGCAGCGCAGACTGCGCCGGAGCTCTCCGCGGTGCTGAAAACGCTCCAGCCTCTCGCCTGCCCACTCCACTTTTTGTCTTCCCCTTGCGCTTCCAGCCTCATTCTGGGTTTGTTGGATATCTTCTCTACCTGGAACCAGATATGGAGCCAACGTCCAGCAACAGAATTATGGCCATTCATCACTGTGTTATCTGAGAAAGACTGGGTGTACATCCTAGTCTTTCAGCTTTAAGCGTGCCAACCAAACAAGCACACACACACACATATAGGAAACGTTTATACAAGCACATGCAGAGACTTGGATCAATATCTTCCCATCGCTTCTCCACTGAGAATATTAATAGCAGCAGTTCTCAGCTCGAGCTGTCTGACCTCCTCATTTACAGGAACATATGGCCTCTGATCAGCTTCGTCAGTCGTTGCAGGGGAACACAAACAGGAAAGCAAGAAGACACAACAGGTGACTTGATGTGTAGCTGAAAGGGTTCAAATATGTGTTCATGGATTCACTGGCCTTGAATTCAACAGTTGGTTCATTTTGTTTTTCATAGCATAGAAAGAAAAGAATAGTATTCAAACAAGTGAGAGAACAAGGTGAAAGCACTTCGAATAAACACAAAATGGAATGAACTAGATTTTAAAATACAGTTAAATCACGGAGAACTAAACAAGTGGTCGTAATTCTTCATCATTCTCAAATCACAGATGAAGTCAGTATTCAGGTTTTTCTAAATGACTCCTTTGGGGCCATATTATGTTGTGCAGGGGTTGAAGGGTTGAGAAATAATGATGTAGCCCAGAACAGTGACTCAGTCGAGCTTATTGCAGTTTGCAATCTGGTGTGTAACTTATTAGCTGTCTCACAGAGAACCATTACTGCGCAGTGTCCAGCCGATTATGGCTGGTTGTTGTGCTTCAGAGACAGCCTAATAGTGGGATGACTCACATTTCTTACAGATTGACACTGAAGGCACACTAGCATATAGCCACAGTGAGGTGCACACATATAAACCGTATATACACAAGAGGAAATCACTGTAATGTTCCGGTCATTAGTGTCCTCTTCCCGCTGAGCAGCATGAAACAGCGTATGTGCACGTGTGCAGCAAGTCATGAGTGTTAGTTGGATTGAAGAATCAAGGATAGCAGTGAAGGTCTAACCTGCTGTGGTGTAACCAGGCTGGGGAAGAGTTTCCACACGAGTCCACTGGTCGTACATGAAGAGCTGTTCTAAATCTGCTCGTCTATTTACCTGTGTCTCCAGACTGGATTTAAATCTATCAGCGTGTAATTGACTTTTTGAGTGACGCTGGCAAACTATATAGCAGTAGCCGTCTTTCCCACACCAATAAACTATTGAACAGCTTCATTCTACTGTTATTTTTTTGGCCTCAGATTGAATTGACCTTGAAATCAGTTTAAATAATACGATGAATGTGATGCTTGGAGAGACTCTCTTCACAACACTCCTTGAAGGTCAGAGATCAAGTTGAGCGACAGAGCAGCAGGTCGGAGTTCAGTGTCTCGCTTTAGGGCATATCAGCTGAGTGAATGCCTGCTGATACAAGAGGCTGAACACGGGTTGTTTTGCTAAATGCACAGTCTCTCTGTTCACTTGACTTCCTTCCTCTTCAGCACAAAGCAAGAGCAACACACACACATATACTGTATGTGGTGTATGCTGTGTTTTCATGCTGTCCTGCTGCTGTAGTATTTTCAGATTAGAGTTGTGTTGGTGTCTTTCCTAAAGGCTTATTTAAAGTGTGAAAGCAAACTTTCAGCAGGTGTGTGGATGAAATCATAAAGGTGGATGTTGACGTGGGTCTGGTCTTAGAGAGGAAATGGAGAGGTAATGGTTCCAGCTGCTGCTTCTCTACAAAGACTTCACATCAAGCAGCAGCAGAAAAACACTTTCTTCCGCCAGTTCGCAGCGAATGAAAAAGCAGTTGTTACTGAAAATCTTTAATGCAACACAGTATAGAACGAGAACACATCAACTATAATTTGTGTGAGAGATATTTGTAGTTTCAGCTGCACAAACAGTAGATGAAATGCAGATGGAAATAATCAAACACAAGTGTGAAACACCCTGCACAGACTCGGCATTTTTATAGATTCAAGGTACTGCAGGCACTAAACAATCCACACACATAGAGCCCTGGATGACAATTCCAAGTAACATTTAATTAGAATAAATTAAATTTTCCATATCAGTTATAATGCCCCCACTCGTGAACATTGCCTGAGCCCCATGCAGAGCTTGTCTAATCACCAGCACGATTTATTTCCTCACAACAAAGCATTTCCCTTAGGTAAACCAAATCCATTTCCTTCTCTTCTTCTTCTTCTCTTTTTTTTTACCCCTGGTGGCTTTGATTTGTTTGGCTTTGCAAATTTTCTGAAGAAATATAATGAGCCGTCGTCCAAAACAAAGGTAGAAATGCATTAGAGTTGGTGAGTCACACTGTTACGTGACGGCTTTTTTCACCACACACTCACGTTCAGATGGAGCTGGAAAGATTAGCTTCAAATTGAACTGATGAAACTCGTCCTCTTGGGTTTAGCTGGGGCAGCGCACAGAAAGTCACACAGTCATACCCAGAGAAATCCAACTCTGATTAACACGAGACCTATAACAGTGGGAATCACTTGATGTGAACGACTCTGAAACCGAGGAGGGCCCGTCACTCGCTCCATTAGATTCTGTTCTTTTTTATTCAAGAGACATATTCCTGTGCCTGTTGGCTCACTTGATAAATCCACTGTGCTCCCTGTAGAGTGCAGGGTGGCAAAATGTGCATCACTTGAAATTCCAATCACTAATGTTGAACTTCGAGAAATGACCTTTACTGCTGCATCCCGTATGAACACAGCAGCCGAGCTCAGAGCTTCAGCACCGCAGCTCTTAGCAAATACTGATCGTCTGCCTGAATGGAGGAAACTGACAAAAGAGTCAGCAGAGAGGGAGAAATGCATAAAGGGGTTACAAAAAGGTCACCTAGCAAATCTGTTTTCTGCAGTGGATTTAGTCAACCATCTGCTCGTCCCTTTTATGCAGCCATTCCTCAGGCTGGTGGCTAAAACTGCCAAGAACTGATTCCTTCACTTAGAGTTGTTTTGTCTTTTCACAACATTTGGAAAGGTGATGTGATTTAAGGTTGTCGTTCCCTGGAAACTTCGGAAGTTAAGCTCCAATCATTAGTGATCACTTCCTCCTGTAATGAAATGGTTTGAATGAAGATGAATCTGTTTTTGGTTATCTGACCTGAGAGACAATGAGTTCCATCCTCAGATCCTTTATTTGGTGGCTTCAAAAGAAGCCATTGGGTCGACACCCCGCAAACACCTCAGCTGTTATCTGGAGTGTGACAGCTTGTCAACAAATATAGTACCCCATCAAACTCACCCCATCTGTGAACCTTAATAACTAAATAAAATATTAACTAGCTGCTGAAAGCCTGAATAAATCCTGAATGTATTAACTTTGATTGTGTGCGTGTGTGTGTGTGTGTGTGTGCGTGTGTGTGTGTGTGTCTGGAGTTTTCTTGAAGGCAGCAAACAGGAAGCGTTTACTACAATTCATTTGACAGCTGCATTGATACTATAAATGACTCATTACAGAAATATTAGAGATGAATTTGTTTCCTCTTTACAGGCATTCAAGTAAAGAGCAATGAATGAGGCTTCAAATAACAACACGCAACTCCAATATTTCCAGGTTCTAGTGGTTCTATAGTCACATATACAAACCACATGTTCATCTCTAAGTTTCTCTGGAGAGGAATTTATTCTTTAGAAGGTATTTTTCTCTTTGTTGCCAATGCAGACCTCCTTCATGTTATTTGTTAGCACTGTGCCACTGCTCTATTATTAACAGACACAGTCCTGTTAGCTGGGACTGTCATGGCACATCCTCTAGATATCCTTTTGTTTTTTTCCTCTTACAGCCAGCGGGAGATTTCTGGATTTAACAAGTCACTTGCTGTTTGTGTGTCTCTCAGCCACACCTGACAAGCAGGATGTGGGTTTCAACACCCAAGGGCTGCCGATCCGGTCACGGAAAGTTGTCACAGAAAAAGCCAGAAGTCAATATCAGTGTTGAGTAGGAAAGGTAACGAGGGAGAGGAAGAGAACAGAGTATGACACAGAGGACAGGAGTCTCTTACCTCCTCTCTGTCTCCTCCAGTCACGAGGTTTGGGTCTTATTACTACCTGGCAGCCTGGAGCTTTGTCTTTTCTATAGACACAGAATGTGCCAAATAAATAGTGTCAAGCAATAATTAATTGTGAGCTATTGCAGAAGAAACCAAACTGATATGGATGTGTGGTCTTGTTAAAGCACCACAGCCAGCATTGTGTTCTTTCCGAGGTCCCTGCGCCTTTTCTGGGAGACACACTCATTTTCATTCTTTTCCTCTCTGGGGGCACATTTTAGCACAATCTGAAAAGCCACATGTGCAGTTGTTTCTCTGCAAAGGAAATACATTAACTTTTCTATCACTGCTGCCAGATGTTTTTCTTACATGTTTTAATTGCTTTAATGGTGTCCTCGTTGCTGCTCACATTATTTGCTCTGCTGTGTGCTGCAGTTTTTGTGCGTGTCTTTGTGGTGAATGCCAGGTTTTAGAGTTTCATTTGTCAATTTCTTCTACAAATGGCTAATGTTAATTATAAAATTCTGATTTCCAATCAATTTGTTCTTGTTGCAGATAAAATGTCCTTACCTTACATATTGTATCTGTTTAAATTACAGCAATTTGTCAGTGTTGTTTTGCCCAGATTACTAAAAATATTCTGTACATCACAGCTAAGAACTCTGCAAATGTCATTTTGAGTGTCATTTCACGCAGCTGTTGGTTTATATTAATTTTCATAAAGAACAACAGTGAGTAATTAGCAGACTCTTGAGATTTTATTAAAGGATTACTTTGGTAATTTTCTTTCATGCACAAATTACACAAAGAATAAAACTAATAATGGATCCTATCTGTGGGTCTAAGGCCTGATATAGCTTCTTCCTCTGTTCCACTGAGCTCTGTTGTATGAAGCATAGTAAAAACACATCAATGAGCCTCTCCGTTCCTTCAGTACTATAAACATACACACTGTAGTTCATTTATAGTCAGTCCCATGTGTCAGCAAGTGGAAGTCCCTAATAGATGCATTACTTCAACCTGATTTGTTAAAAATGAAAAATGAAGTGAAGCCTGTGAGATAGTTTAGGCTTCACTTGACATACTTCACTCCAGACATATCGACACCCTTTTAACCACTGTGGTGTCACTGCATGCTACTGTTACCATCGCTGCTAGCACTTTGTTGGTTTGGATCGTTTATTGGAATTTGTTGACTGTAACAAAAAAAAAGTCTAATGTCTCATTT
Source organism: Anabas testudineus (assembly GCF_900324465.2). Classification (NCBI taxonomy): domain Eukaryota; kingdom Metazoa; phylum Chordata; class Actinopteri; order Anabantiformes; family Anabantidae; genus Anabas; species Anabas testudineus. Next base: position 17,746,066 of record NC_046623.1, on the reverse strand, counting down.
GTTTTTGAATGTGTGTAATGAACAGATTGGCCACTAGGAGGCAGCGGAACAGATAATGGGTGGGTGACAAATTAAAGGGAAACCTGAATACGAGGAGAAACATGATGAATACATGGTACAAATGAGAAGTTAACATCTAATTATGCTCCATAACATGTATAAAAATGCTGCCCTTGCCCAGTTGATTGAAGGTTAAACAATCTAATTGACATTGAAAGAGGGTTCAACGTTGGGGCACTGATGGCAGGAGTGTCTCACTGGCCACTGCTTCAAAACGAGCAGTGACTAAAGTGATGTCTTCTTTTAGATCTGTGGGACAGACCTCAGTAGGGGTGGAAATAGTGTTAGACAGTGCACATTTGATGACAGTGATGCTCGTGCATTAGTGCAATTTGTAAGAAAGAACAGAAGAGCAACTCTTCCTCAGATGACTCAGAATGTCAATGCAGGACACGATCAGACTGTGTCAGCAAGAACAGTCCGTTGACAAGTGCACAGAGAAGGATTTTTTTTGTAGGGCTGCAGTGCATCAACCTCTCATTTTAAAGATGAATGCACATTGGAGAGTTCAGTGGTGCAAAAACCACAGGCAAAGATTTTCTATTCTCAACAAGTGTGTGAGTGGATGTGTAGCCTACATACAGTATAGTACAAGGTCTCAAGGCTTGCACCCTACAGTGAAGGGATATGATGGTGCTGGATATGATGTTGTGGGGGACAGAAGTGTCACTGCAAAAGTTGCTCACCTATATTTCAAGATGGAACATTTCTGTGTCGATGGGAGTGGTCTCTTATAGGATGATAATGCCAACATCTATGTGACAGGAGGGGGCACTGGGGTTTGATGAGTATGCAAATCATGTGAATCATATTCTGTGTCCAGTCACTAGATCTCAACCAAACTGCACATATGGGAGGTTCAGTTAGCAAACATGGGAGGAGAGAAGGAGGCATAACATGCAGCACAGACTCAAACAAGGGAGGGCCATAACGTGGCAGGGTGTAACCACGCAGCTACAATATGTGCCGTCGTTATCAGCTGATTTATCCAATGACACTAGTAAGATTCTTCAAGAATTCCATGATAAATGCAGGAAACAACATTTCTGACAGGTGTTTCATGCATTTCGTTGAAGGTAGCTGTTTGGTCAGCTAGTGCACCTGTGACGGAGCTGCTGGTTTCAACCTTTCAGGAAGTGAACTGGAGGATTTCTGAAATGAAGGTTAAAATGTCTGTTCCCAATTTCCTCCTTTGTTCCATCTGCTAACAGTCATCGTTAATTAGATCTTTTCTTTCTTAATTAGTTCCAACTTGTCTATCGGAGAAAGATCTTATTAAGTGTGAGCTGTCTGGATCCTGGGTTGATAATGGCTGTCAGCTTTTAACTGGTGTGCTGTCATCGCCCTGTCTCCGTCCTTATGAGCCTTATACATTACACTGAATGACAGTTCATAACCTTATCTTTCTGGACTGCTGTGCTTTATAAATCCTCCTTGGGAAACACCACTCCAACGCATCCAGAGGTTTATCACATTTCATTTTATAAAAAAGTTTAAAAAATAAAAGGAAAAAAAACCTGAAAGGAAGCGTATCTTGTTCTCCTGGAGTGTCTGGAAGATAACTAGGGTTAGAACGTGTGATCCTGATGCATGGCTGACAGACAGATTGACACCGCCGGTGTCTTTAGTATCTTCGCTAACCACACAGGAATAAAAAAGAAATATAGACAAGTCTGTCGCTGCTGCTTCCAAACATCATGAAAACATTTTAGGCAAAGGCGATCCCTGTGGTAGCTCTATTTCATGCTCCATAGATGTCTGTCTGAGGAAGGGGCTGTTTGAAACCTGAGTGCAGACAGATAGGCCGGCAAACGCAGGATTATAGCTGAAGAGGAGCATGAGTTTGAGACAGCACTCAGTGTAACAGCATGTAGGGAGGTTTGTTTCAAAGTGGGGCATGCACCATTTGGGGAAAAAAATGACGTACGTTTACCAAATGACTGACAGCTGAGAAATGTTACCGTCTACTTTTTTAGCAGGTCAACCCAGCCCACCACATTCTGGGAAAAGCAGGGTGCTATGTTTTTAAAAGTTTAAACATACAAAGAGAATTCAACATGAAAATAGTTTGTGTGTTCCCCTGTAGAAGGTTACTACTTCAAAATGCAGACGATTTTACTTTAGGGAAGTAAATTAGAGCTCTGGCAGTTTTGATATGTTTTCTGTCCCTCCCCCACCTCCTTTGTAATGCTTTTAAATACTCTGCACTTTGCAGGCACTGATTGTCGTACTGCAACTGCATATGTCATTTGTAACAGTGACAGCAAACCTTCCTGGAGCACAGAGCTGGAACAGAGAGCTCAGCCCGATCACTTCAATTTGTGTGAGAGTCCAGCTAGAGACTGAGAGAAGCCAGAGAGGCTGCACAGCCGCATGCAGCGTTCATTTACATCCCATCCCAGTTTTATGTTGTAGTTTGGGTTTCCTGGCACATGTTTTTAAAATGAATTGCCTATGAGTGTATTTGTGTATAAAACCAGACCATGATCTTTCTCTAACCAAGTGCTGTGAGTGCCTTAACATAACCATGAAACAGTTTATCAATGCTGTTGTCATAGCTGGCTTCACTAACCCATTGATCACTGTCAACCTACCAGAATGCATTACTGCTTTGGATCTGATGATAGTAAGAAAGCTGTTGTTCACTGTTAAATTCGTGTAGACAACAACCACACTCTCTCTGTGGACCAGTTTTAAATAATGCAGAGAAGAACTGTACAAGAAAAAGACAATGTGCTAGTTAGATGAAGAGCTGCAGGCGACGAGCTGCAGGACCCCTCTGCAGGGGGATAACAGCAGATCTTGGCCTGTATTTGGATTGTTGGATCCTTACATGGGAAAGGTTTATGACGACAGCTGTAGATGACGGAACAATTCAGCCATTAATTATGATTATTACCTGCCGTGAGGTTCTATGGCTTCAATGTTGTCAACCAGTACATTAAATATGCTGTTGTTAGTGTCTGTGGTGCTGATTTTCTGGTGTGCAATGTATATATTAGTGCATAATGGGAATCTTATTGGCCCATAGGATACACAGTATGCAGTACATTAGTGTAATATATTTAATATATAGATATTTTGATCTACAACTTACAAAAACACAGAAAATTAGTAAATGAGAAGAGATTAGCTATAAAAAAAACTTTTATTCATATCATTGTCAGGGAGTATTATGCTCTCCAGGATCCATATGTGATATTCTGCCATCCTTAACTGCAGGCTGACAGTGTGTGTCTGAACAGAACCAGACATGTTTAGAATAGAATCATAATAATCACAATCTATATAATCTCACAATTTTAATTTTGTACCAGGAGGCCGGTCAACCCCTGCAGCTCACGTTTATGATTGGTTCTAATTTAGTTCAGATTGGTTTGTGTAATTTCTTTTTCTTGAAATGTACAGCAGATTGGAGTTCACCAAATAGTGTGTTGATACTCAAATTAATTGTAGTAATCTTTCAGCCATGTTAAAAGCAATTTTCCTCATTCTGCAAGATAGAGGTTCTGTAGGCCGCATACTGGAACTGTGGGATTATGAGTTTGATTAGAAATGAAATGTATTGACAGAAACACAGTGGTGACTTTTGCAGATTTACTTTATCTCTATTTTTAACTAAGATCACAGATTTCATTTCAACATAATTCATAATGTCTTCATTGGCTTTCTACTCTACGTGTCCATCCATGCATTCATTAAGAAATCTTTACAGTCATTCAAAATTAAGGAGTGGCATGAAAATGAATATTTTACTTTGACCTAGAAAACAGCGCCTCGTGGATGAATTAAGGTTGTGTCTCAGAGGCACGTGAGATTTTGCTGTGCTTCAATTTCCATATTTTAAAATGTGAGGCCTGGCAGATGGTTGTATCATAGGTATTTATCTGACTGTCAGTGTAAGTAGCAGCAGAAAGAAAGTTTCAGTCCCCAGACTACCAGGGTTACAGACACCATTTGATCTCAAAGTCAGGTTCCATACTTATTTTTATATACTTATATTATTACATACTTATATTTTGTTTATTATTCATAATATATTACCTTAATATTTTAAAGGCTATGTTGCTGTAGTCATTTTTCAAGTCTATAATAACTGTAAAGTCCTCCACTGTAAGGTACTAACCTCCAGTGTGTGACTCCAGAATGTACAGTATAAAATGAATATTTAATTCCCTCTTGTCTTAGATTCTCACCTTTATTCATTTTTACAGTTCCTTTTTAAATCTATTTTTACAAGCTCGTTATTCAGCTAATAACTGGTTGGTTCAGTCCATAATTTAAAAAGCCCTTCAACCAATTTCTTAGAAACATATATAAAGAAAATGAGTCTGAAAAAAACCCAAAAAGAAGACAGCTCTACAGGACGCTTGCAATACTTTTGTGTCCAGAAAATTAGTAGTTCAGAAGTAAGAGAGAGGTAGCTGCAGTGTGAAAAGACGGCATTTAACTTTCAGTGCATTGATTCTGTTTATGTATAATGCAAGTCCCTCACTCAACAAGTCTGATGTTAGCAAAGCTGCCAAAGGGAGCACTGCTTCTAAAGAGTCGGCCTCTTTAAGCTGTTTAATATGCTGGTCAAATAATGGCTTCCCTTTTACACTTTCTCCCTCCTGATGAATTTCAAAATGGACCATTCATTCCACACCACCAGGGCTCTTTGTGTGTGTGTGTGCTCATGGGAACTCATGTATGAATGTGGATACGGCGGCTGTGTGTGGGCCAACACGTTAAGACAGTGACTGGCAGATCTCATTTGGTGTTTAATTTCACATGGGTGAGCCCTCGTCTATGAGGGTTCATTAGCCCCGGGCTAGCTAGAGCTGACTGATGTTTACAATGACATGACTTTTGGAAGTTCAGAGTAATCCTACAGGACATTCATACAAAATATACCGTCTAATGTGGATATAATATGACATGATGCATCATTATACAGTAAATATAATCCAGTACAATACTATAACACTGACAGCGGCCATTCATTCTGTATGCTCTAAGTACATAGTGTTGATCGTATGTATTCTACTTAAAGCTGCTCTAATCAATATTTTCATAGTAACAACAACAATTAAACAGGCCTGTGTGTAATGTGAAACGGATCGCACATTATAACGCACCCAGAGAATTATCCCCTGACACTGCAGTTGTCCAATACTGTGGAGCTCCGTGTTGGTTTTCAGGCTCAACTATACTTTTATCGAGCTCGTTTCTAGAAGCAGCAGGCAGCAGTTTTCAGTGAAAAGCCTCTAATAAACTCACTGTAAACTACCTGTTTAGCACAAAACAGAAGGCACGCAAAGGTAGAAACAAGCTGGTTAACACAGGGCAGAAATCTATCAGCTAAATAACCAGATATTTTTCTCAGGAATCAAGGACAAAAACAGAGCTCAAAGGAGATTAAACATTGAACTTCCATTCATCAGGTTGCCAGGAACACAGCTCTAAATGAATCAGTGAATGTTGCTCTATACCTCCAGGACTTGTAAACCACTTCATGAACTGCCAGGTGGTTAATTCACAATAATATATAACACAACATTTCAGAAAAGTAAAAGCAACACAAAAGGAGAGTCTCAAATAAAGTACGTCAAAACTACACAGTTGCAGAATAATTTAATAAAACTCTGCACCCAGAGCGCAAACAAACAAGAACATGGAACAGTTTTTTAAACGTTCAAGTGTTTATTTATGTATGACAAGAAATGCAAATAGGTAAGTGAAGTAGAGAATGAAATGTCAGCCAGAGGTCAAGGTGATCCACAGCACTGGTCTAATATTCAATATTTCAGTAAAGGCACGAACATCTGTACTGTTTAACATGCATCGGGTGTTTTCGTGCCCTTGTTTCAGTTCAATTGCAAACTTTATGGCCCCCTGAGGGAAATTTGTTTTCAGACTGGTTCAGCAGTAAAACACACAATAAAGTCACATAATAAAATATAAGACCACAGTAAAAACAATAAACACATTACCTGAAAGTACAATATCACACATAACAAACTGCCGTGTCACATAGTACACCCATAAAAACCCGCATCAGCTGATAAGACCAGACAAGCAGTCAGCGCATTGACGGAGTCCAATAAATATTTCTCATCAGTGCAAAATGCCAAGTTTCTTACATGCAGGGGCTAAATGCAATAAGAGAAACACCAGTGCAATGCAATAGAAACCATTTTTTGATGTGACTGTGGAAGAGTGCTGCTAACTACAGTGACAGCACCCTGTCTAATGTGATTTGAGTTGAGCCTGTGCCCTCACTAAATTAAATCACATTTTAATAAAAGGTCGTCCTTTTACTCCAGTTGAAATGGCTATTAGCTCTCGGGTTCCTTCACTTTAAATGCTGTTACTTCTACTTTTATTTTACTCAGTAGCAGCTGATGTTGTGTTTTTTCCTGAATATCTTTCTTTGTGTGAGTGAGCATGAGCATCACAACACTGAAACTGATCTTCTGAGTTCATACTTTTAGCTCCCGTGCCACCATTTGCGACTTCAGAGGGTTGTCTCTTTGTTGACATCAAAAGATTTGCCATGTCCTTTGTAATACGGATAATGATCTCTATCAGCGCAGGCTTTGATGTTCACATACTAGCTGCATTATGCTGTGTGAGTGTGCTTGTGAATGAACAGTATGTGTGCAAGTATTTTCCAGTATTTGTTTCTGCATTTAGTGTAAAAACTCTGGAAATACACTGACCAACACAGGATGTGTTAATTATTACTAAAAGTATTTACTTAAAAAGACACAAGGGTCCATGTGTGTCTTTGTCTGCTCCTATCATGTCGAGTTTATCGTTTGTTTTGTAAGACATACACATAAAAAGGTAGGAAATCACGAGGGGGCAGTATATTTTTTCACTGCGCTATACTGTATATGCTACAGTGGCTGCAATGACATATATTATAACAAACAACAGACTTATTTGAATGTAATTTAAACTCATTTGTCTATGTCTCTCTCCTCTGTGGAGAACACCGTGATGATGCTAACATATTGATATCCACCGTTAAATCTAAGTGTATGAATGTATCTTAAAGTTTACAGTTAAATTTGCATAATAAGATATAACAGCACAATATTATCATGGATTATTTAATCATTCTGACAGTAGAAGACACACTAATAAGAATATTATGTCTCAGTTATGGACAAATAAACTGTTTTACTCACATTAAACCCAGGGAAATAGGGCTGTGCAATGCTTTCTGTTTGGGAACAATAGTGGTTATTGCACAGTCTATCTAAATATGTACATTCCTTTTACTTTTCCACTCAGGTACACACTCATGGGCAGCCTGGGTGTTTGGGCAGTGGCTGTCGTCGCTCTGCTGGGCACCCCAGGGTGCTGGCTGGCTGAAGGGCACAAGGGCAGCAGGCGAAACAGCGTGGATACAGCCAATATGTCACGCACCTCCTCCCACGGACCGCACTCCATGGTAAATATCCTGTGCTATTTCTACTTACCCACACACACACTCATATAAGTACACTATGTACTGCTTCCCACTGAGGCCATCACCTTTAGTCACTATCAAGAAAGAGACACGCATAGGCAGTCACATAAATCAAAAATTAAAATCATGCTTGCCAAAACAAATTAACTAAATAAAATCTTGCATGAGAAAATAACTTTAACACAACTCTGTTAAAAGTCTTCATATTGACTGTGCAATGAGTTGTGATATAGATCAAGTCAGCATGCATTTTAATTATCACTTGAAAACCATACACATAAAAGTTTTTATGTATGTAATAGTTTTACGACTATTCTTCAGTACTGTTATGATACATGTACCAAGTTTGAAACTGTGAGGTAGAATAACTCAAATACTATATAAAGGTATATTTAGCTTTCTAAACTCCTTGGATTTAAGCAGTAACATATTCAAGTTATATTATTTTAAGAATCTTGCAGCTGCAGATTTACAACTAGTTAATTTTAGTTGTCAATAAGATGCACAGGGGCATCGGGTACGCTGTTCTGATTGGTTGATAGAATTCCAACTACGTTACGTCAGTCAACGTAGGCCGTGTGAAGCTGCTGATTGGTTGGTTTACTCACACGTGTCTTCCAAGGTCACAGATTCTTGAAGCCCATTGGTGGATTTGTTCGTCAGTTCGTTAAAATTACAGTTAATTAAAAATAACATTTAACTTTTTTATTTTAAATATTAGTATTTTTTTGTTTAGGACGCGTGTTAGTTGGATTTAATCTGTAAAGTTTGTGTTTGTGATGAAAATGCGTTTGTCAGCATGCAGCTAAAGCCTTGCTACCTGAGGCTAGCTTACAGGACAACAGGTGAGTTAATGGATGTCCAAGCTAACGCTAGCTAACGTTAGCTAACGTTAGCTAACAGTGTTCGGACATTATAAAGACGTTTATAAAGTGTTTTACTAACTTTAGCTGCATTTGTTACAGTAAATCATTTAGATTAGCAACACAACTGCGATGTTCAGCACTTTGTTTGAAGTCTTATCAAGTTTGGACCGTGTGAAACAAATATATAACAACCACTACAGAGATTTACTGATTAAATGCTGATTTTAAATAATTGGAGTAGATTTAGTTCTATTAGTAAATATGTCATGTCATTGAAAAATACATGTAAACACATTAAATACATGTAAACACATTAAATACATGTAAACAGGTTTGAAGGAAACCTCTCAGCCATTGCTTGCTGACTCCTGTAAGGTTTGAACCATGTCTTTATATGTCATGAAGCACTTGTGTTGTACATGTGAGCTGCTGATGGAATAGGGCCACAGGTTTGCTAAGTCACGTTGCAGTGTGATGCTTAGATCTCTACGTTTTATCACTGACTTTTTCTCCATCTCTATTTCTCTTATTAGTGCATTGATTTCAGTAGTACTCAACAGTATCTCCAAATCTATTCTGTGTTGTTACAGCTATTTGTCCACACAAAACTGAGGCCCAGATGGTTCATGATGCATTTACGCTGTGTGATAAGTCATATATAGAGGTGTACTACTATAAAGATGGTGTTGAATGTAGTCTATACATTCACAATAATTAAAGTACAATGGTAGATGAACGCACAAAATTAGATGTATGCTGTACATTTAGCATTCTACATACATTAACCACTATATTGAGTTAATAGCTTAAATACACATAGCTTTTAAACATACTTGCGTTAATCATGATGGCACCCATATGATTTACAGGTTGGGCGAGGGGGATAAGCCCTGAAAGCAAACTGATCCTTTCTGGCAAGAAGCAATTCTGTAATACATGTTTTCTGCATAACAGAAACATATAGCCATAACAAGCTGTCAAAAAGACATACACAAAGACATACCATACAGCCCCACAGTCATCCTAATTCTTTGTGAAATGAAGCATGTATACCTCTGGTCTTTTCTAAGTCTGACTCACTTTGGGCTTTGCCAAGTTGGCAGCTGGCTCTGGAATGTCATTTTGCCCTGTCCCCTGAAATCCCTAGATGCAAAAAGCAAATTCCCAGGCAGTCCCTCTCAGTTTATCTGGCCAAAATTGGAACTTAAAAAGCTGACAATTGGGGCCAGAATTTAAAGTCGACCCTGGGGTGAATCATGCAAATCTGTGAATTCACATGATTATGCAGGATGCATTCTGAAAGCCTTTGGGAATAGAAAAAAGTAGTGCCCGCATTTCATTTTTTCCCTCTATGACTAAAACCCCCTCAAAACAATATAAATCATGTAAACAGAGAAACAATAGTTTCTTAGGGGTGTAACAGACTCAAAAAGAAGGGTGAGAAATGAAGCAAGAAAGCCCAAAGAAAAGCCTTTTGACTGCTTGTCAGCTTCCTAAGGGCCATCTTGGATACCTGCGGAGCAACCAAGTTGCTTGCAATGCTAAGAAATCCATGCAGGATTGGTGGTAACTTTGGTACAGTTGCAATACAGTCTCTTCCAACAGTATTGGAAGGGCACGCCTAAATTATTTGTTTTGTTTGATTCTATTTCTTGGCACTGTGGGAAACATAGTGATGCCAGACCAGAATATTGACTAGAAACGTTCAGGTTGCTTGAATCTTGTCTGCAAAAGGTGTCAAAGGTGAAGTAATACAATAATTGGTGAAAGGCAAGATATTAATAGTGAAAATCAAATCAGTCAACAATAGATATATCTTTGTTGGAACTTGTTTTAAGAGCAAACAAATAAATACAGTATTGGTCTGCATCCATCCACTCATGTACTAGTTTATGTTATAAAGTTATTACACTAATACTTTATATATATATCATACATGTGTATGGTGACATTCTTGGTTCTGGATTCTTGTGTTGGTAGTAAGTGTCACAACTTACTGACAAACTAAGTATGTATATGTTTTTTATATGCTGCATGTCTGACAGTGAGAGTATGATTTGGTTTTGAAGTGTCCTATGTGAGGAGAGAAGAGAGTTGAGTGCAAGAACCACAGAGAAAGAGGGAATTATGCTTATTGGATAAAAGGTTTAGGAGTAAGAGGGATATGAATTGAATGAAAAAGGAATAACCGAAGGAAAAAATGAAAAGTTTTCTCTCTATAATGGCAGATTCTTCTCTTGTGTTTTAATTTTCGATAGTGGGGCTACTCCATTACATTTACATTTTTATTATGACTTGTGCCCATAAAGCTTTATTTTTTAGTACAGTGCAGTTCCCAGAGGGTTGATTCATATTTTATTCAGACTCTGCCTCTTGATAATTGTACTCTAAGCTGAAGAAAACCTTTTAGGCAGACGAGACATATGCACTAGTTACTGCACCATTATATGAAGCAATAATACTATGATTGTACTGGTAGGGTATACTATTGTGTTCAATGCATTCGTCTGGTACATTTTAGTACAGACTTTTTCTGTATTGACGTATCCACTACTGTGATTTTAGTAAGGAGCCTCAGCCACTGTGTTTGTGTCTATTTGATAGAAGACTCTGTACCGGGAATATGAAGTTCCAATTTAGTGGACACTGAACCAAAGAGACAAACATTTTTAAAGTTATGTTATAAAGTCGTTGTTAAATTAGCTCTTTTTATACTTGTAGTTGGTGAGGTTGGTTGCTGTGAAGTGCAAGATCAAAGTATGGATATGCTTTTTGTGTCAGAATAAAAGTTCACAAGTGTGCAGCCTATATGGGTACCTCAAATACCCTTTCATGTGTGTGAAAGATATCGAAAAAAAGCCTAAACATAACACAACATGGACCTTATATTGCAACAAAATGAGCAAATAACTATAAAACTTTAAAACTTTGTTCATCCTCCTCTAAATTCCATAGCTATCTAGTCTTATTATCAGGTAGACCAGTAAAATCTGTTTCAGCAGCAGCTAATGCTAATATGTGAGAATGAAAGGTTTCCTTTTTCCTTCTTACTTCCAGGTTTGCATATGGCTTTACACTGTGGCTCTTTTTCATGTATTCCTGACTTGGGTATCCTAGACCAACTCCCTCTATACATGAAAAATAATTTGCACTGCCCACCAGATATATTACACTGGAACATAAGAAGAAAATGAAGCTGCTGCTGCTGCTGCTTAACAGACATTTGGCATACATGCAGTTAATTTTAGCTGAGAGTTTTGTTGACGACCGAATTTCAGAGCCAAAGAGCGATTTGAGAGAGGGAAAGTGGGCACATATAAACATATGGGTCCTTGAATGAAGAGTGCCTGCATAGCAATGCATATAAGAGAGTGAAGAAAAGGCATATTCAAGCAGACTTCGTAACAGACACAGCTTGGCTTAAATTGCCCTGCTGTTCAAATTACATTCCCACAAAATGTCAGTCTCTGTTGCAGCAATGTCAGATTCTTTTTTTGTGTGTGGGTGTTTAAGTGGCATCCAAGATGGAGGCATGTAGCTCTCAGAGATTTGTTTGGTCTAGTTTTTTTTGAGAGCCTGTAACAATCTTATTGAGTGTCTACACTTAAACTCTGTTTTTACAACAAAACCTAATAAAGCAGGCATGCGTGAAACAGACTGTGACATCAATAACAGCACAATGCCATGACATTTGGAGGGTGGTTTTATTTTAATCCTACTCACATTAACACAAGTTCTTCTTTAGTATGTGAAACCACATTACAGGCACGGGTTGTTTTGTTTGGCTGGCATCTATCCATTAAGATTATAATAGCACAAAATTAAATTTAACTATGCAAGGTATAACTGTAGGTAGCCATAGCAACAGCACTATTGCGAGTCTCCTTAGCGCAGGCCTACCTGTTAAACTACCTACAACCAAATTCAAGTGAAATGCCGATGGGAGTTATTTACATTTCTCCACCTTCTGCGTATGATAATTCAACACTTAAAAGAAAAATACAAACCACCTCTGAATCAACTGTGTTTTAAACCATAAAATTCTCTGTATCTCTATCTATAGCTGAATGTATGGAGAAAGTGACAAAGGAAAGCCTGGAGAGTCATGTTAGAGAAAAGACAGTATTTTAGAAAGAGTCCCACAGCCTTTCTTTCACCTCTATGCTTGATTTGATTCCCTAATCAATTGATCAAACAGCGGCACTTGAAATGATGGAAGGCGGTGCTGATGAGTACACTCAATTTTATCCTGCCATCATGAGGAAGCACGTCTGCAATTAAGATGGACAGATGGCAGAAAGAGAGAGGGATAGAGATGTAGACAAAAAATAGGAGGCAGTGAGAAGAAGCACTAAAACTGCTGTTTCTTGTGAGGCTCTTGGTCTCCTGGGAAGCAAAGAGGGCCTTGCAGACACACACGTTTTATCACTGAGCCTCATTACCGGTGACATCCACACTGAGGGACAAAAATGCAAAATGTCACAAAACTTCAATTGCTGCCACATATTGGCTTCTTCAGAAGTAATGTTGCATTGGAAGACCTGCTTCTGTTCTATTTTTAAATGGCATGCCGATCCTTTGTTTTGCCTTGTACATTACACTGCATGTTGAGTTCAGATACATTTATGTAGAGTGGTTTACCTGGTGCTTAACTAGCTCAATGATCGGTACAGTACACACCCAAATTCTTACATCTTCAGGATACATGCATATCTTCACAGATTCACAGGGATCCAAAGGCTGCCAAATGTAAAATAAGCCATTTATTCTTGTCTGACACATTATGTCTTCATCTCTTGTCATATTTCAGTATTCGGTAGGACCTGCCTATATGCTCTTATTTACTTACTGGTCCCTGTCATTGTTGAGTGATGTAGCAGGACAACAGTTGCAAAATGCTTGACTTTAATGCAGAGCAGCACTGATGATATTTTCTACAGGTATAAAATAGTCTGATGGGTATTTGTACTAGAACTTCTAATAAAACAAATGTTTTTCTTTAGCTTTGAATGATCATAATTCTCGAGCTCACGGTTTGACCTAATTGTCTTCTGTTTCATCATTCAAACACTAATTGACTTGCATATTAACATGCAAGTTTTAAACTAAATGTCAGTATCATCCTCACAGATGCAACAGAGTTTATCTTATTCAAACCAGTACAATATGTTTCCGTCTTGCAGTCTGTTGGAAAGTGCATTTCCAATTAGGGTGACTGAATTGACTCCGGGATCTGTCTTTGTAAAGGTCTTCTTGTTTCTCTGGTGTCATCTGCCCTACATTCAGTCTTACTCCTTCTGCCTTTTTTCTTTTCTTTTGCATTCTTCTTTCCCTATGTTCATCTTTGTTTTCCGTTGTCATCTTTCTCCACAGAAGAGAAGGCACACTAACGAATGGTCTGCAAAAAGCCACAGAAAGGGCTGTTTTTGCCTTTTGTCTCACTGCTCCACGCCTGTAATAACCACTTTTGTGTGTGCTCTCTGTTTGCAGGAGAAGGGGAAAGCAGACGGCAACATCGATCAATGTGAGTACACTTACTGTGTTTAAACCAAACAGCATTTTTCAAAATATGCCATTTTGTGCTCTGTGACAAAATCCTTTTTTCCTTTGCTGTTATTCTGATGTACACTTTGGCTTCTGATTGCTGGGAAATGCTGCTTGGAAGTAATTCAAATCTAAATGGCTTCCATAAAATGGATCATGCAGCCTGTTATGGGGGAGACTTCTGATGATATGACTGTGACAATCTGAAAAATCCCACTTGTAACTGTAACACATTTAGTGTGCTTCTCCTCAGAAGAGGTGCTGGGGAAACATTTTAGATTTGAATTTGGATAGCATTTCAGTTGTCATTGGATGCCAGTAGATAATCTACCAACCCGATGTGGGACAGACAGGAATTAGTTTGTCTGTTCTGCTGCATTTGACACAGTCTGAGAGGAAAGGCTACAGGATTTCATTAATAATGTAAAACTAACCCACCTACTGTGCTCCCCCAGCTCAAAATATTAAAACAGAAGCACCTGAAATCACTCATTCCAACTGTCAACCTGTCTATAAGTTGATAAATATATTAGTAATGTGAATAATTATTCATCTGCCAAGTATCTTCAGTTCCCTGTCAGAAATGAGTAAGTAGTGTTTGTGTGGCTTGGGCCGTGTAGGCAGATTTACACTGGAGTGATTGCTCAGACAGTTGATGCCTTATAAGTAAGATCACTCATATTGTTGACTCTGTACCTCCATATAACTGTGTGTCTGCACTGAAAGTCTTTTGCCTGAGTTTCTCAGTCCATTTCACACATCTGATGGTAGAAAGAGGCTTTATTATTCAATCTAGCTACTCTTCACAGAACACGGCTAGCAGATTATTGTCTAATGTAATGCACCGTTTGGTAATAAATGACTAAGCTGCTTTACCAGAATTGTGATACCAGCACCAATGCTAAGTTGAGTTAATCTAATTTTTTATACTACTACTTCTACTCTGCATTGTAGCATGAAAGAGTGGGGTTACATTGGAAGAAAGTTGAAATTCAGGTTGAATGCTTCACACTGAAGTGCATTTGGCTGTTTTTGATCCGTCTCTTTAATGTTGTATACCTTTTAGTACTGATAAATATTTGGCTGTGCTTTCACATGGTCCAGAGCAGTGCAGTCTTGTTTGGTACGGGTACATGTTGCATTTTAGTTCTGGCAGCCACCACTGGTTTCTCACTCCTACTTGTCCATTATAGTAATTTATTTGCTATATATCAGTTTGAGTGGCTGAATATCCAATACAGCAGTAGTGTTGTTTTACTCCTGTGGCCTCTGCATTCACAGATGTTTCTCTTAGTGTGCTGGTTCATGTGTTAGTTACTGTAACTGCAGTTCTTCCAGAACTGACCGCTTCCTGTTTGACAAGTGACTTTCTCTGTAAGCATTAGGCCCATTATGATGTATTGTCTCCATATTCAGAGTAAAACTGCCATTTCAGTGCTTGTTTCTATTGGAAATAAACATGACTTACAGCAAGGGTTCCCACATCAGAAGCTGGTGGAAATTAATTAATTTTGTCTTCCATCACTCCACCCTCATCTGAGATGGCATCTTCCTATTTCTGATTGACCAAACACACCTGATGTATGTATTTGGCAGCTGTTGGACAACAAGCATCGTTGTGGGCTCTGGCTTGGGAACTCCTCACAGGGAGGATTTCTTTTTATATTAACATCCAGTGTGTCACTTTTTCCCCCCTCTGCATCTTCTTAGTTGATTTCTTTTAAAATTTAAAAAATTTGTATTATATGTGGAGTGTCATATGTGTTTTTGTTCCTTACCTGCTTGTTACAGATCTGCTAAAGTAATGCACATCCTCATGGGAAATGTACAGTGAGGTGCATCCATGACAGCCTACTTATTATACTTCTCTATTCCTCTACCACCCCTCTCATACTGATATGTGAATATAGAAGGACATTGATTAGACAAAAAAAAAAAATCCCAATATATCCAGATAAGCTGCTGGTGTCTGGACTCTTTTCTTGTACAGTAGCATATACATTTAATCAATATGTAGTCACCAGGTTATAGAATCAGAAAAAAGGAAGAACAAAATACTGAAGGTCATGACTTTAGAGTTTCACATACTAAAGAGCTTGAAGACGAAGTGACGTTTTGTCCTGGATTTGAGCACAGTAGTAACGCCTGACACTCGACTGGAGTCTGAGGTTATTTTGTGCTTAGTGTTTAGATTCTCCCTGTGTTTGTGTGGTTTTCTCCTGTGATGCACAAGTAAAGGTTTGTCTACATGTGTAAACTGCCCTGTACAAACATTCACCAGTATTTAAGGTTTACATGCTTCTAGAGAGGTTCACACATCCAGGGACTGTTGCCATCGTCATTTATCTTGTTTACTGGATCACTTCTTACTCATTGATATGAGTCAGTTTTTGCAGTGAGTCATTACAGTGGACAAAGTGATAACAGGACACTGACTTTTTTACATCAACACGGTTTCGCTGCATTAATGACATCATGCGTCAGCAAGGAACAACAGTGTTGGTTTTGGGCCATATAGTAGCTTTTAGATCAGTTGGAACTTAATAAGTGTTAATTAAATAGAACTTGAAGTGATTGAGTAGTTATATAACAGTATAAACTATGATACAAATGGCTTTAACTGCAGTAGCCATGTGAGGTTTCAAAGATTAGATTCTGTACATAAACAAGAATATTTATTTGATAACATCTGAGCCCACAGACCAGTGGATTTTATAGGATATCATAAAGATTTATACAAGCCTATTCAATGGATATGGTCTTTTTTTAAATACATGTTGTGTGTGTGTGTGGACATGTTTTTTGTTTTCCTGTCTTTGTGCATGTGTGTATGGCAGCATTTTTACCTGTTTACAGTACTGACAACAGATCATGCTGTATCTCAGTAGTGTCTGACTCCAAATGACTTTAATCTGAGCTTCTCTGAAAACTTTTTACCAACCTTCACTGAACTTGACATAGTATGATGTTAATTTCTCAATGCGGATCCATTTGCCTACAAGTCTTAATGTCCTTATAGACTATGTGTAGTGTAATGATTTTGTGGGATCTTGTCAGTGTAGTCTCCACTGGTCATTGATGCAAGAAGAATTCCAATCTGCATAAGAAATGGCATCTACACACACCACAGACAAAAGCAATGTAGTAGTAAACTGAGGGAAGGGTAGAATTTCCACTAGCCAATGGTCGAGTCTGTAACATGTCTGCTCTGTCATTTGAGGACAGCTGCTTTTAATATTGAGAGCTTTTTTCTCCACTTAGTGTGTGCTGATTTCTCTCTTGAGACTAATTATCCACTGCCTGTTTGTATGCTAAACTAGATCACTGTCAAAATGAGGCAATTGCATTTCATTTCCTTGTTTTGCTCTCCTTTTCCTTGGATGATGATCAGTGTAGCACTTTGGGATTTCCTATTTTCAGTTCTATTGGCTGGTTGTTTCTTGGACCTGTAGTTTTTCATTACCCATCGTTCCACCTCACCTTTTCTCCCACTTTCTGTCTTTAGATATTATGCCTATCTTTTGCTCTACCTCAAGTCACTCTTTTTTTTTTATATGTCTCTCCTTTATCTCTCCTTTCCATTCATGCTCTTCTCCCTTTGGCACACCCTTTATTGTGTTTACTTCTCACATTGAGATGGTGACATTAATCAAATTGGCCCAGTTTTACCTCAGGAACAGAGTCAAAATTGATTTAGTGCAAACATCAAACATTGCATATGAATGTTTTAATCTTTTAAGCTAAGAATTTCTTAGTGAACTAAATTTCTCACATTGATGATGTGCAAACCATTCTTGGTCTAAGTGTCATGGTCAGGAAAATTTGTGGTCATTGTCACTAAGTATTCTTTTCACACTGTTTTACTGTTGCCATTTGGATCTGTATGGGAAAAATTGAATTTTGCTCATTTATCTTCCATGGGAATGGTGATTAATTCAGCCTTGACTGCTTAATTTATGGACTTTTATGGAGGACTAATCACAGTTTTTTACCATCACAAATTAAACAATGAGTAGGAGCAAAGCAAGTTAAGCAGTCCTGTGGTTCATTTAGATTGTAATTGGGTGAGAATTAGATGGGACAAGGTTGACAGAGAGAGTCTCTAATAATCAGCAAATGACTGGGGAGGAAGCTGGGAGGAGAAAGAAGTAGAATAAGCCCAGAGTAGCAGAGATAAGATAGTTGGGGCAGGAAAATATGATGGCTCAAAAGTAATCTTAATCAAATGAGATGACTCTTTAGCTGAGTATGCTTTGGCCTTTTGTCCTCTTTCCCCTTTCTGCTTCTCTGTCAATAAAACTGGTAATGCTTATACATTTTGCTTCTCGACAACAAACTTGTATGTGATCGAAAAGAAGATGATGAGCGGGAACTCATACGGCAAGACATGATTAAAACATGGAATGGGAAAGCACTTTACCTGCTAAGTTTCCCCTGCTACGTTGTTACAGACATTTACCTGCCATATTGCAATTAAATGTAGGAATTTTACAAAGGTGTGAACATAAAAATTGCTATAATCAATTAATTGTTTCTCAAGTAAGAAGTGAGAGAAGTTCTCACTGATGTGATGAATGCAGCTGGTGATGCTAATGAATGCTCTTGTGAGGAAAAGATGGCTGTTGGCCAGTTACTAATAACTGTTGTATGACAGTTGATAGTAATGTGATTGTGGCATGATTAGCACTGTTACACTGATAGAAGTAGCATGTGTTACAGCTAGGCAGTCACAGTAAGTTGAGGTTTGTTTTCTTTAGGAGTTTTAGAAACTGTAGTGAGAGAGGTGATGAGGAAACAAGATTACAGAGCAAATGAATAGTTGGAGCAGTGATGTTTTGAGGGATGATACTGTGTAATGCACAGGAGGTGCAATGCTTTCACCTCACTGTATTCAAGGTTGTTCTTAGTTGTGGATCTTTCTTACTGTAGCGGCATAAATTTAAAGAACAGTGCTGGAATGTAATGCAGGAAATTATACCCTAAATGTATTTCTAAATGTTAGCCTTAATGTCTTCAGTTGTAAATGTTTCTCTTTGTGTGAGACCCTTGATCCATTCTGTATCAAAAAGCCTGTCCTTACGCGTGTTCTCTGCTGTACTATATAACCACTTCAGAGAGCTGTCATATGTAAGGCACTGTCATATGTAGATTATTCTCCCATAGACATCCTGCATAATTAGAATGTGCAAAAAGAATCAAATTTCACAGCTGAAAGTTGTAACTCACTATCTCAGGCACATCGTAAATCTCTGTGAAATGTGATTTCATTAAACTGTAGAGCAATAAAGATTACTGAGCAAAAAGTTCATTCAGTCATTGAGGGCTTAATCAAAATAGTAAAATGAAACCAGACTTTGCTGAAATCAGACCCAACTTTATAGACGTGGTTATAAAATTAGAATATCATTATTGCTAAAAAGTCTGAGAGTCAAAGACAAAAGGGGATTGTAGCAGCAGTGTAAGCTCCATGTTGAGCGTGCCTAGAGACACTGCTGAAGGGCTTAAGGAGGACACACGGCCTCTCCAGGGACTAAGAGGGACTGACAGTGGCACTCTGAGTAACACTTTACCATGACTGGGGCAAGCTGCACCAGTGGGCCTACTCGGGGAAACACATAAAAAACAGACAGAGGTGATGTTGAGGAAAACAGAGATCCTGATAAAGATAGACCTTTATTTACCGAAGTGAAGCATCCTCACAGCTTTTGATGTTTTAATTAACTTGAGATATAGAATTGCATTGTGACTCTTTTCATGTTTGGCACAGGAAAACTGTTAAAGTATTTTCTGCTTGTCCACGAGATCCACAGGTCGGTTTTCTCAAAAAAAAAAAAAAAAGTCTTGACCCACTTCTTACACTGTCTTTAAACTGTAATCACACAAATTTAAATCAGTAGTTCTCGTATAGTGTCCTGATTTCTTTTTTCTTTCTTTCTTCTCATATGGCATCATACTTCTCTACAGTAACCTGGGGTCCCTACCATTTGCCTGTACTTTCTATGCCAGCAGCTCAGCCAGTTACATTTCACATTAAAAAGGGCCTATTAATAGGAATTCTTTTCATTAATGATTCATAACTCATTTTGTTCATTGGATTATCATCTAGTCTCTGAAGTGTTAGGAAATTGGAGTACACTTTTCTTCAGTTGCTTGTGTTGTCCAACTGATTAATTTTCAATTTACACCACATTTATATACTGCACATTTCACTAGTTGAAGATTATTTGATTATTCCTTAATTATGGGATTTCCTGTTTGTTATTCTAGTAATTATAATTTATCTTATACTTCATATGACTCACTGGAGGTCAGAGATGATACTAGCTCCTACTGTGACTACAAGCATGACTGCAAACCCATCAGATCTATTCTTTACCTTCATCCTCCTGATTTTTACTGCCTTACCCATCAACCGCAGACGGCTTTATGAGCTGAGAACAAAAATGATTGCTTTTGAATTCAGATTATATGCTTCTGCACTCAGCTCTTTCCTTTCCTGTGACTTCTTCTGTCTGCCTCTGTCCTCCTGTGGTCTTCACTAACACTCTGCAGAGGGCAAGTGTATTTACATACTTCAAGGGAAGTAGAAACATTAATAAGCTGCTGTCAGGTCACATTTCTTTAGCTAAGCAAACACATTCACTCTTAAATACTTTACAAAACCTTAGAATTCCTCAGTTTTCTTAAGTGTATACCATCATATCATTCACATGATTAATTATTAGTAAGTGATGCTTTTGCTTCCTACATTCGTATAAAGACAACAAACGTGATCATTCAGGGTGATTACTGCCATCACTGCAAAGCATGGGCATTATTGCCAGCAACTCAGACAAGCAAGTGAGATGGTCCCTTGTCCTAGAATCTCAAACTGGCTCAGAGACTTCAAACAATTATAAAAGATACAAAGGTGCCCACCCAGATGGATTAGTCTCAAAGTAGAAGCTCCAAATTTGCACTTGAGTAAAGTGATAAATAAGCCATCTTACGGTCGCTGGCCGTTTTTTTTTGGGTAGACCTGCACAATCTATTACAATCCAATACAGCTGCGCTGATCTGAATTCTATTTATACAAAGTTCTAACTTGAGTGAAAATTGTGAAAATTGTACTATGCGTTTGTTATTGAGGTCATAGTGAGTTGTACTGGAGTGTGTTATATTTAGTAAATAGTAAATTTTTTTTTGTGTGTGTTGTTTCTATCACAATAGTGATAGTTAGCTAGTTAGTGCTAGTTCTGGGCTGATGGTCGAGCAGTTTCATAGTTTGATCAACTTGTGACCCCACAACAGAAATATTGTATCTCTACTACAGAAAATATTGATATATGAAGTTGTGAGGAGGGCAGACTGACCTTTGTTTGAGTTTAACTGTGTGTTATAACAAACATGGTCTTCACATAAAGAAACAAAACAAAACAACACATTGCTTATTATTTGTGCTTTTCTTAAATCCTGTTTTTGATATTTGAGCTTTTTTGAAAAATGTGGTATTAACATGGCAACACAAATCACTTCAGTCCTTTTTCTGCCCTGATGTCAGTCCGTTTTTTTAAATGTATTTATTTTATTTTATTTTCTTGTTTGTGTCCTTTCCATCTTGTTACTTACTTATCTATATGGGTTTACTCCATTTGACTGTCAACTGTGTAGTTTGCAGGTATAAATGGTGTCTAGTCATTTACAGTAAGTGATACTAATACTATACTATTTGTTCTTGTAAAAATCTGTTGTGGTGAGCTTCGTTTACATTTGTCATATCATGACAGTAGGAAATATAATTTTGCTATTTACCCTCTACTTGTATTAAGTGGACCTACTGCAAACAGGAGTACAACATATATTGTTGAGGAACTGTTTGGAGTGTGTTTCGTCTGTGTTTTAAGTACAAGATTTGTTTGTCACAAGCTTTGAATCCTGGAGAAAGTGGACAGTGCGATGTGTGACCTATCAGTCTTGGTCGGCCACATTTTAAACCACAGTAATAGACCATTTGATACTAAAGATTCTGGATGAAGTATTACTGACCCTCTAGTATTTGTCTGTGCAAGAAATGGAAATTATTTTAGTTCTCATGACCATTATTAAATACTACAGCAAGAGGATGAAGCCAGGAAAAAAGCATTATGCAGCAGAGGACGCTGCCCGTGTATATGAAATCAGTAAAGATTTATTAGTGTTTCACACTGCCCTTTACGCCCCATCTGTAAATTAGAGACCATCAGTGAGTTGTAATCTCATATTGTCGTAGTTTGTAAGAGGCTATATTACTGTATTCCAAGTGAATGATTTCTGAGTTTGGAAGAATAGTCTTCATATGACAGAAATTGAATGAGATAGTCAGACTTGGGGACGAAAACTTGGGGCTCAGATTAAATAAATGAGACAACATTAAAAACAGTGAGTCAGTAAAGAACTGAGACAGCGATCACACCAGTGCACCTTGCCAGGCTAGTGATATGAAAATGAATCAAATGTGCTTGAATAGAATTTAAAAAAGGTTTTAATATGGCATTTGTATTTCCTACATAATTTCCTAAATATGACAAGCAATTACCGTTGTCTGGGTTTTGGCAGCCTGAGTGAGCAGGCTCTGCCAGGATTCTGCCTTGGAGGGTGTGCTTTTAGAATTCAATATGCAATTTGAGATTTCTCTGAAGCTCTTTGTCCACATCGACTCCTTTTTTGTCAGCAACAAGACGGCACATAAAAGCACTATAGCTGCTCTGACAGACGTAATCTCAACTAAATACTGTATACCCAAAACCCACAGATAAGACTCCAGAAATGACCTCATAGACTCCTAGGATTGTCTTATCATGGTCATAGCATATATACAGAATCTATTTTAAAATAAATGAAAAAATGTGTTGTAACTATTAAAGCATTTGCAGATATATCACGATAAATGACACTTCTTTTGTGGATGTATTTTAAGAACAACTCTTTGTGGGAATGGCACCCATGGCTAGTCAGGTGCGTTGTATGTTCTCAGAAATATTTGCCACTTAGTTTGGAATTAAATCACTGAATAATTTATTATTCGGAAAAATTTTAATGTAGAATAGCTTGGGCAGCCAGATACTGAGGGAGAGAGCAGGACAGCAGCTGCAGCAATAGCGAATACATCAGTTTGGTTTTTTTTTCCAATTTGTGTTTTTCTCATCATGTCCAAAAAGGTGACTAGAATCATGCATATATAATGTGATAAGGTCATGGGTTCTGATGGAGTGGTCAAATGTCAATGGTCATTTATGGTACAGTATATTGCCTGTAGGTAATCATGACATGAGGTGGTTAAATCATCTCTAATTAGGTTTTCCTTCACAATTAAAACTTTGACCTCAGTGGCTGGAGAGGTTAGAATTGCTCTAAATGGTCTGTCTTAAGTTCTCCTTTTTTGCTGATTATGTGCTGTTATGACCAAATACATTATTAAACAGATGATTAACAGCCAGCTCTGAGACAGTAGGGCTAAGAACTGAGCACATTTTGTGTTCAGTTCATTGGAATATATAGTCAATAATAGTCCATTTCTTTGCTATTGTTACACATTAGTGGCTGGAGGTTTTACAGTGTTTGTTGCTGTTTATTTGGGTTTTGGTTATGCGAACATGATCCAGAATAGAGCTGTGTGATATGATTGTTTTCTGTTTCACGTCTGTTTCACATCCATGCCAAAGAAGTAGCTCCTCTTCTAGTATGAGCTTCTCACTTCGTGTTGGCTGGACAGTTTTTCTCATGTACGGAATTAAAAAATCTGTGTTTGTGCCTACGCCCATGTGGGGAAGAATGCAAATTGGACAAATATTGCTGTAAATGGTAATATAAGTTGTAAATTATAGCAGTAGATTGATTTGCACTAACAGCTGTCTTTTGGAAGAGTGTGTAGTTCCTCAAAAACTCGTACACTACATCAACTAGAGGTGAGTGTCAAATTGATAATTGTGATAATTGTTCCTACAAAAACTCACACAAAAATGGTACTAGTCTGAGTAATTTTGATAAATACCCCTGTTTTGCAGTTGCCACAAACATTTTCAACAATTTTTAAAGATAATCCCGCACTAAACTAAAAGACAAAGTCTGTGCTCCAAAACCGCAACATCATTGGAGTCTCTCCAGTTGCCGCTTTGAATCATTGACTCTACGAGAGCCAAGTCTAGTTTTCTGATATTAATAGTATACACTAAATATATTTACTTATGTAAAAGAAATGGCATAAAAAAAATAAAACAAATTCAAAGAAATCACAAGTTACACGTGGTTTAATTTGGGTTTTTGAAGGTTTATGCTACTATGAATGCCTCTAATTGCATGTAAGTGACCTCATACTTAGTTTAAATGGACATGGAAAATAAATACAACCTAGTACTACCTTTTGTGTCATTAACTTTTAGTACTTTAGTACTGTCACACAGATCAATTGAAATCCATTTAACAATAACAATCTTGCATCAGCAGTTGGAGTTTAGATTTTTTTCCATACAATTTCCCTTACACCTAATGACAAAGAAGAGATAAAGAGGCAATCTCACCGAAGAATAAAATGTCCCTTGCATCTCAACTGCTGTCTCTAGGGATAGATAAGGTCTCCAGTCATATTCGGGAAATGCATTTCATATTCAAACACAAATGGAGCAATTTGTGCAAATAGCATGCGTAATAGTGGAGAAGACTCCCAGGTGTGTGAACGACGGCCAGGCCCTGGAGGAGAGGCTCTTCACCCTAAATGCATCACCAACAAAACCCTAAGCACACGGAAATAGGGCAGTGAATGAATTAGGGTGTCATTGGTTAAGGACATCAGTGAGAAGAAAGAGAGAGAGATAGATTTGTAATGAAATTGCTACTTGCCATACTAAGCAGGAGCAGCAAGTGTAGTGTGAAATCAGATCGAGCCGGCTCTGGCTAGCATGGTTATTTTGAAGTGTCGGGAAGAGCTGTCCCTCAGTGAGCTAAGTGATAATTCAGCTGTCATAGTGAGGGGAAGGTGCTGATAACAGTTTTTTTCAAATGGTTGAAAGAGGGCAGGGATCAGAGTAATCAACCAGACCTATTTTTCTGATAAAACAGTTTTTTTCTACAGCAATATTGTCTAATTGAAATTCTGGTTTAGAGAGTTTAGGGCAGTAACTCAAGTCTAAATCTAAAAAGGCTAAACATTTAAATGACAACTGGTTTTAAAGTGCTTTAAACTGGTTTGGTTAAAATTAATCATTTTCAATATAACAGTCAAGACATATTTGAACCTATAAATCTTTGTGCATGTGTGTTTTATCTTAATACAATGATTAGATGCAATGCTTTTGTACCACAGTCTAGTCTGCATCTTTTTCAAAGAGATAGCATCATGACCAGCTGTAGCAATGAAAGCTATGTATTAACGGCTTGTACTTATGAGACATCATGTATCATAGTGTATTAAACCTTTTCTCACGGGTCTTTATAATAGTAGGTGTTTCACAGCCCTGACCTTAATTATAATTTACATGCTTTTCAGGTGGCTTTGATGTTAGCATATGCATTTATAGAACCACTCGCTCTCATTCACTCTCACTTTCCCCGTCTGCCATTGTTGCCTTTTTTGTTCTTTATGCTAATTCTTAACTCAAATGTTTTTTCCATTTGTATATACAGTATACATTTATCCAGAGGATGCACAGAAAAATAGTCATGTTACTTCAAACTCTTTTTTACAATACTGAGATAGTGGCTTTATCAGCCATCTACATGGAACAGTCTTGATACAATTTAATTGGGTACAAATGAAGGAATAAAAGTCTATCCTATATTGCATATAAATCAGTATAACGATCTCCTTTAAATTACGTTTAATACTTGAAATGTTTTTTCATACAGGCTGAATGCTCTCAGCCATTCTTAACCATACAGAGCTTCATCTGACTGAACTGAAATGGAGATTTAGGGATAATTAAAAGAGATGCTGACAAAAGTGGGGATGCTACCTTGTGCTGATACAAATGCCCAACACTCTAACCACATGTGATGTTGTTCTGTTGAAATTTACTTACATTAGTCATTTAGCGACAGACACTGTCAGTAGTTTCCTCTTATCTCGTGCTTCACATCAGCATAGTGACGCTTTGTTCATTTTCTTGTCTGTGCACTCCAACATACTTTTGAATCCTTGTCATCACACTTTTTTATAAAGTCTATTTGATGTGTAGTGGAACAAAGCAGAGATCATCCTCATAAGCAGCTAACTGATTGTAAAAGTTAAGTCTACTGGTGGATGAACATCAAATTATATTTTTCCAAATGATATTTCTTATTTTTATTGTGTTTTGGCCAAAATGACAAAAAAGTACTCGCTGGGAGGAGTTTTAGCGACTGAATCGCTCGCTCTCCTGTTGCCACAACATCCCCAGATCATAACATTTCCTCACCACTGCTTCACTGATTAGGTACTGTGTTGTGGCAGGCATCTGTCATCTTTTAACAAACTGTGCTCCTGAGCGCTACTGAATTTTTTTTTTTCACTTGGATCCAAATGCCTCAAACTTAGGGCTAACCAGTCCCCAAGAACTGGTTCCACGTCCACAAGACCTGTATTTGGTCACTTGATTTTACATTTCACTGTAAATATGTCTTGGTGTTTCTAAACCTTTTCTTGCTAGTGTATAGTAAGTGTGAAGATGATTCATAAACACCACTAAGTCTGCTCATAGGGAGAAAAAGAGAGTTTACCACCACTTTTGACATTATTTGCACACAGTATTTATTTTTAGCTCCAGATAATGTTTGTAATCTAACTTGGTTTGCTGTCAGTTAAATTGTAAATAAATAAACAGGCCTTACCGGTAGGACAGTAAATGGGGAATAGGGAGTCCAAGAAACCAATTTGGACTTCTACCTGTAGAGAAGATGAGACTTTAACATACATAATCTTATGAACATGCAAAATCATCATGCAGGAATAACGATGAGAGACTAATCTGTATATAGGTGCATTGTTTAGTGTGTTAGCAGTAAAACTACTTTAGGGAATTATTAAATATTTATACTCCTGCCTGAATAGGTTAAGAGTTACAGGATTCTAATCTTTTCTGCAGGTTGCAATCATGCATGCATGAAAAGTGTGTGTATCCAAGACACTGTCGGGGTTAAGGTAGAAATTCATAGTGAAGTAATCTCTTTACCTGCTGTGTTTTCATAGACTAAAGGCCAATTCATGCTGCCATCTTCCCAAGAGAACACTCTGGGCGGATAGTGCTCATTTCATCCATTGTGTACTGTTTATTTTGACATTCTTGGCATTGTTCTTGTTACACATACTGTTCTATTTTTCCACTTTTCATGTTGTTCTGCCTAATAAAACAAATGGCTGTTGCATGCTGCCAGAAGCTGCCATCATGTTTTTAGTCCATGTGCAGAACATGTCAGTGTATGGATACCAAATTTATTGAAGAAAAAGTGCATCAGTATCTGTCAAATGGCAAACAGAAACCAACAATTGGCATAACTTGGTAAACACACCCACTTATGTAGCTAATGCTGCCCTATTACGTTTTCTTAGTGGCAGACTGCCTGTTAGGCAAAAACCTCTAGCTATGTGGGTAACCTGGTTTGCTTCCAAGAACATGAATTTATGAAGTATTTACAATATAGATTTTACATTTCTGTGCTACTTTTCACACAACCAATCCTCACCTTATTTTAAATTTAAAGTAATTTGTAATCAACAAACAAGTATACAAAGGAAGAACATTTTAAGTACATAGGTGCTGTCCAGGAGGTTTGTGTTTGAGGCTGTGAACTTTCCCTTGGTGTGAACTCTCTTTGTCAACTATGTATTTTCAGGAGGGAGATTAATGCAGCGTTTCAGATGATGGTACAAGAAAACTCCTGACAATTAATATTATAGTACTCAGTTAATATTATAGTTCTTCAGCTTTATCACATAATTCAAGCCTGTTTGATTTATGATGCCCATTCAATTAGGATATTTGGAAACTGGATAATGTGGCTCCACTGTACCGGTCATTTTGGTTTAATTGTTCATAATGGGGGAAAGAGAAAGATTACATTCATATCGAGTTCAAAGTGAGATTCTGCATAGTTATTAACACAGTTATCCACTGCCCTAAAGTTAATTTCATGGAATCAGTTGAGCAATCCTATCAGTACTGTTTTGTCAGTTATTTTTAGATTAGTATTAGTTCAAAGTATAAAACTCTTATTTGTTTAAGTCAGCCTCATCCTGTAATTTTTCGTCACTTAAAATAACACCTGACTAAAATATATTGTAATACTTATGTCTGTCTTTAGATCTTTCCAAGTAAAATTTCAGACAACTTTTGGGGGTATTCAATGTTTTGTGTACAAATGTTCTGTTGTCATGAGATGTTAACCACTGCCCTCAGCAGCTGGTTTAATATGGGTTTAAAAGTACTGTAATTCTCGCCATAGGTCTTTTTCTCCCAATAATACTACACACTCATCTTTCCTCTCTTCCTCTCCATTGGCATTTTTTTTCAGTCATTGCCATCGTGTCCTTTTCTTTTCATCCATGTTTCGCAATCTTCTACTGCTATAGAGGTAAACTACATACAGTAGCTACAGTAGATGTTGGTAGGCTAGCACCGTTGGTGACATGTTCATGGATGTACTGCTGGTGTGCAGCACTCTACTACTTGGCTCCACTGTACTGTAAAGTTCTCAACATTTGATCATCCTATGCTGTTTTGACCTCCTGAAAACTTTCCAGTTCTAAGAAAGCACTGGTTTCTGAAGGCTACACATCAGAGGTTGACAGTTAAATGACTTAATGAGTCCCACTTGTTTCCTGCACTGAGAAGATGCATTAAATAGTGACCTTTTATTAAATCAGAAAGCTACAATGAATTTGAAATAATTTCTTTTCCCCTTTTTCAAATTGAATTTATGACATTTCTTTTGGAAAATAAAAGCTTTTTGCTCATGGATGAGGCTAATTAACGCCTGCTGGGTTCTCATCATTCTCCCTCCCCATTCACTTGGCATATTAGACAAAATGCTCTGAGAAATGTAATTACATTCATGTATCATTAATAGCATATCTCAATGTTATTTAGTTGGGGAACAGAAAATTATGGACTTGTGCCCCACTGTGTGTATTGCTGATAGATTTTACATGACGTACACACATAATCTTTCAATAAAGTTATGAATACTTTAAATATTTGCCTAAAGGAAGAAGATAGTGATGTGCTAAGCTGTGGAAGATAATGGAACAATATGTCATCTTTCATTATTTGCATTCAATAAACCCCCCATCGCCCCCTTTTTCTTTTATTCAGACAAAACCATTCTTATCAAGGATTATGGAATATGTCATTCAGATTGGTGCTGACTTTATGCTTTGAATTTATGATACCTTTTTGACCACATCCGTTTTTCATAGGTTTACTATGCAAGCTACAATCTGTGATGTTTATTATGGAGAAGAATCTAACACCTGTCTGCCCATTTGTTTTTATGTATTTATTTATTTTCTATAGATAACTTGTAAAATATGCTCTATAAATTAAAACACTGATAGGAAATCCCACTAAAGCATCTTTTTTTTCCACACCCATATAGCAGATTATATTTTAACATGGATGTTGTTGCTTACCTATCATGTGGGTATCTATGTTTATATTTTCAGTTATGTTTTCTTAGTGTAGGCTGTATGAAGTGTTATTATTACTATATTTGTTGTATAACCAACAAAGATTTTCAGTAACACAGACATTGAAAGATTACATGTCCCATTTTAATTCGGGAACAGTCTCTAATATATTTACAGATTTTTGGACTGAGAGTTTTCTCTAATTCAACCACAAAGACATTAGAGAGGTTGGACACTGATGTTGGTAACAAGGCACGGGTCACAGTCCATGTCCCAGGTCCTGGCAAAGGTTTAGGTCAGGGCTATGTGCCAGGATAGAGGGGTTGTTTCACAAAGACCTAGCAGTACCTTCTCTAGATTCTAGCCACAAAAGAGGAAGCATACTACAATCTCAAATATCATTATATGCTGTAGATGAATTGACCTAGACCAAATACAAGCATGTGGATTTAGGTATCACTGGTGCTCCCCGACACCAGATTTCAGAAGCCCATAGAAGAAGTGCAAAGCATTGAGCAGTAATCAAATTTCCATTTAGAATATTTTATTACACACAGTTTTTTAAGTTTTATTATTTGAAAAAGCCCTTTGCGGTTCAGCAATGATTTTGGGAGCCTAGCCACAGATGAGAACAGCTCACTGCCTGCCTCAGCTCTATCACCAAGCTGTATTGATCTCTATTGGATTTGGTCCACAACATACTCCCTCCAAACTCAGAGGTTAACCCCCAACGGCACCTTAAAGACTCTCTGAAGTTTATAGTGACTCTTGCAGGCAGGGAGAATGAATAAGGTAAGGCTCATTCAGTGCCCAAAGGTAACTTTACTCTAGCTAAATCTCATCACAGTATTTCCACAGTACTGGCTCCTATTTCACCTCCCCCTCTTCTCATGAGACAACTTCTGTGGGTGGTTTAGGGCTAATACCATCAATAAAACAAAATAACATTATTGTAACAAGGGTTTGAGTATTCTATCAATGATCCTATCAATTAATCAAGTAATTGGACATGAAAATAATGTACCTTTATTACAAAGCAGCAGGAATAACATGACACAGTGGACTTTGTTCTCTGGGGGCTTAAAGTCCAGGCAACCTCCAGGCTGTCTGACTCAGCTGTTAGTGTTCTTACATGCAGCTCACCTGGGTAATGTCTAGATATATTCAGGGTTCTGGTGCATGCTTGATGAATAAATTGGTGTTTGAATGTCTGTTTGCACTTTATATTTCTTGAATGCTGCTGAGACTATTATTTATTTTAATAATAAATTACGATTCAGTACATTAATCTATGTGTTAATATGTTACATTTTGGTTTACAAAGTCAGGAAAGCAGTGTTTAAGTCAAGGCTGATGCCTTCTTTTTCGTACACAAGTCGAGGTCTGCAGTTCATTAATTCAGGATTGGATTGTTTTCAGGACTCGGCCCATTTCAAAGTTCAGCTATTGGAAACTGAATATTGATCGGTGCATCCCTAGTGTAGCCATTATCTATACTGGTTTAATTTATAATAGCTTATTTACTGTTAATTTCATTTCACTATACAATCTCATTTAGTAATAATAATATTAGAGGTTTATTGTTATGTCTTTTTCTCTTTTTCTCTGTGCATCTTATTCTCACAGCTTTTTATTAACCGGTCTCTTACTTAGCTTTATATCTGTTATTGCACTCTCAAATGTTGATCTTGGTATTGGACAGCTCGTGTATGATTCTAATTTGGATGTTTGTGCTTTCATTGGTAAACTTCATGTGAACTCAGAAGCAGATGACTAATCATATTTGACAGTCTCTACCTCTTGTACTGGAGACTGTCCTTGATGTTTGGTAGCATGCATGACTCCTGCTGTGATCTAAACAAAGCCAATCTCTTCTTTCCCTGTTCCCGTCTTCTGATTTTGTTGAGGAGTAGGCAGAAGTTAGTTAACAAGACAGCAGGGAGTTACGTTTTCATAAATATTTCATGTTTTTCTGATATGAACATAGCTAATGTGAGCAGAAATTAATTTGCAGACTAGGAATTAAAAAAAAAAAGAACTGAGTTGGATGCAGCAATCCTGCAGAGCAAGAAAGACAAATACTCTTTTGTGGTACAAATGTGTGATGGACAGCTACAGAAGGGGAGGTAGAACCGCGTGGGGCGCTCAGTCCCCCATTGATGGTATCGATGATGCAGAGGCTGAAGCCAGATTTACAGCTGAGTTAATCGCTAAACTCATGCAGATGCATTCTTACCCTTAGGGCTCAGCAGCACTGCCAGATTTCTGCTGTGCCATGCTGAGCAGTGCTGGTTAGGCCAGGGTAGGTATCTGTGCAGACAAACTTTGTTCACACTGGGAGATGAGCTTGAGACCAGGCACTGGTCTGTAGTTACAGTTGATGGAGTTGCATTGCATGGAGAAAGATGCAAAATCCTGAATGTCTGGATACTCCTGTGTGTGTTGAAAGGCAACGCTTCCCTCACATACAGTATATGTCTGTACACATGCACCATGCCTCTGGCTCTCACCACTCCCATTGATCAGCGCAGTGAGGGTTCTTTTACACATCAAAATCATCAATGTTAATTTAACTTTAGAAAGTGTTTAATTCAGCACCCTGCCAGTGTTTATATAACTCCATATCTGTCAGAACTATTTAAATGTTTTTGATGACCTTCATGAGTGGGTAGACAGCTTTTCACTCATTTCTGGGTAGCTAGAATTGATTGTGACATTAAAGTCAACACTTAATCTTAGCTGAAATTATGCTGTTACAAAGAATCAGAGATGGTGATTGGAGACTAGCTGAGTACCCGTAACCACACCAGACCCAGATATCATCTTCCTCCCTTCCCTCCTGTGTATGCATGGCTGGAGTTGAATTGTGGATGAATATGGAGCTCAGTTAAAGTTGATAGATGCCATTTGTCTTGGCAAGCAATCATTCCTGTGTCAGTATTTTTGGTCCCCTTTATCCTCACTCTCTCCGTCTCTCTCTCCATAAGTCAGCCAGCGTGATAAGTGATATTTATAGCTGTGATGTCGGCCAGGGAGAACATGCACAGCATAGTGAGGCAAAGACATATCAGGAAAGTGGACAATTCAAAGGCATCTGGGAATTGAGGCTTTATTTTCATTAACTGCTTTCATTGTCAGTCTTTGTTGTCACACCCTCTCTCTCTCACTCTGCCACTGTCTCTGTGCCATACAAACTCCTCTCCTCACTTATTGAAAGGAGGAATAGCAGTGGATGACTACTGGTACAGCTTCATGTGGAAAGTCCTATCTGTGGGAAATACAAGAAAAGTATTTTCATTGCCATTATAGGATCTTCTGAGAGTTAAGAGGGCGAATATTTTTAAGGTCAGTGGAGGCAAACACCATTGTGACCACCTTGATTTCCAAGAGCAACTGATTGGCTGGCTTCAACTCTAATCAGCAGCAATCGTAAGGCTTGATTGAAGATGATGGATCACATGTGATGATGGTCAAATCCTGATGACAGAGGGTCTATTAATGATAATGGCTGCTGCACATGTGGTGCTGCAGCACTGTTGGCTCACCTTTAATCACCTGAAATACCTGCA
Source organism: Anabas testudineus (assembly GCF_900324465.2). NCBI lineage: Eukaryota > Metazoa > Chordata > Actinopteri > Anabantiformes > Anabantidae > Anabas > Anabas testudineus. The sequence continues at coordinate 17,712,952 of NC_046623.1, read as the reverse complement.
GACATCAGATGGTTGTAAATGTTTTTACTTGTTTCAGTGCAGCCAATTGAACTAGGAGCCGAAGAGAATGTTTTTCTGTTGAGATCTATACGTTGAAAAGGCATCAAATTAAAAGGTTAATTGGAAAAACATGATTAAGGATGAATTTAGAGATTTATGTGAACTCTCTCATATAGGTTCTCAAGTGAAAAATAAATAGTTTAATCAGGACTGTACATTTAAAGCAGCTCTTAAGTGGCACTGTATATTATCTGAGTGTCTTTGCTGAGAGCTGTTATTTAATCATGATTTTCTCTACTGTGTACACAGACTGCATTTTCCTGTGACCATATTTTTTTACAGCCCCAGTCTCTAGGTCTGTCAATAATTTAGCTTAATAATGTTAGCAATGTTTGGCTTCACTGGTGCTTGAGACTGGCCTGTTTCCCATGTATAATCAATTTCACAAATGATCATATTTGTATTTCCGTTCCTCTTTGTCTGCTTACACAGCATTACCTTCTGCTGGTTTTTGTTATCAGGTGTGCAGGTAGCTATGGCAGGGAATGAAAACTAAAGAATTGGCTCAGCCTGAATATTAATACAGTGATTTTCCATGTCAGTATATTAACTTGGTGAAAATACAGTATGTAATTGGATGCATACACAGGGTATTTATTTCCAGTGATAAGACTCATACCTAATGATCAATTGATGCCCTTTCATTTCTCTCTCAGTTCATTCATATTCAAGGCCTTTTTGTATACAGGGAAGTGTCTGGAATTGCAGGTGTACTGTGTATAGCAATATTATATGTCACATAATTCAACTTTTTTAAGTAGCATGAGTGTTACAGCTTCATGCTCCAGTCGCATGCTAAATAGTATCTAGCATACCATCATTACTATGCTGTGCTTTTTAATTGGCTACGTCAGTATCTTCTTTGAGATGTTTTAATTTGTCGGGTCATGAGTGCCCGTGGTTTGTACAGTCAGTGCACAAGAATCTTTACCTCTATTGCTTTATGCTACTTGTAACGGTTACAGAACAACATGAACATTGTTCAGTCTAATAATTATGTATATTAATAATGTAAGAAGGAATTCTGTTAAGAATTTGATCCACTCATTATGCTTCTTGTTATTTTAGAAGGATTTAAGCTCTAATGGAGGTGTGTGTGTGTGTGTGTGTGTGTGTGGGTGTGTGTGTGTGTGTGTGGGTGTGTTTATTGACCCACACAACTATTTGTTGTGAGAATAAGGGTAAAATGTGAAAGAGTATCCAGAAGCCAGACTTTTCATCACTAATAGAGGTGTCCTTGAGCAACACATTAGAGCCTACCTGCCTCAGGCTTACTGCTCCTAGCTGCCCTCAGTTCTTTCATCCCCTCCGGTAACATATGTGAATGTAACCTTGCCAAAGTTGTTGAATCAAGTTTCCCTCTGAAAGGATAATCAAACTGAGTGTAATATGGCAGTTTATGTGCAATGCAAATACTGTTCAGCATGGACTTTATCCTGTTTTTTTCTCATCTGTATTCTCATCAAGCTAAATCCAGAAGGTTTATCTCACATATGGTACCAGAATATCTGCTCATTTGCAGTTCACACATGCTTTGTTTTCCAACTCTCTTCCAGGTGAAACAGAGCAAAAGCACATGTGATCCATTACTTAGAAAAGTACAAGACTCTGTATGCCAGAGAAGCTGTACTTATTGAACAGCATGTAAAACGTTATTTTCTGAGTTTCAGTAATTCAAACTTGTGTCATTGTGTTAGAAGAGTATGAAAACGCATGTTTGGTAAAGTAACGACAGCCACCTTAAGTTCTGTTAAAATGGAATGACATTAAAATGATGAGAATTTTAAACCAACAGAACCAATTACCAAATGTATTTTGTCTTTATTTGGTTTTCACAGTAATAAAATATTTTGGCATGTGCCATTTCTTCTGATCAAACTACAATCAGCTTACTCCATGACAAAACGGGGAGCTGGGTAAACTCTCCTACATATGGTTTATGAGGGGAAATCCAGGTGGAGAAGATTTTGTACTTATTGCCAAAACTTGAAAATTGTCAAAAAATGGAAGTGAATTTGTTTAACGTTGTGGTTGCATGGGGCCTGACAGAGTTAAAGCCTCATAGTGTACGTATTAGCCTTAGCTTTTGTAAGCAAAACCAAGCATTATACAAATAACGTTGGCTTTTCAAAATGACTTTGACATCTTATGAATTGAAATAGCTCAAAATCATATACATTAAGTTCAGATTTGTAAGATGTGCAATGATTGGTGTTAAATTAATTATCGCTTGTTGAGTAAACTTATCTCATCCGTTAGTGTTAGCAAAATAGCAGGAGACTGTGTGGGTTTTTAGGTTATATAAAAACAGATTGAGGAGGTCTTGGTTATGAAGAAAAGTCGGCACTGTGAAGCTTCACCCAAGGGAAAAGTCTGGAGGGTGATAACGTAGGCTTTTATCGCTAGTGGTATGGTTGACTGCATCCTATATTGTTCAGGGGCAGAATGACCCATCCATCTCCATTGGCTTTCATACAGTAGGCTGCTCTGTAAATCAGGCAAAGAGTATCAGCATGAAATGTCAAGGTGATTTGGTTGGCCATTTAGAGTTTTAGAGAATTGCTGCTGTTATTGTAGTTCCTCTCCAGCTTCCCCTCTTCTCTGCAATTGAATTATTAAAATACCAGAGGTGATTTTTTTTTTCCTGCAGAGAGAAAATTTGTAGTAGTGAGGAGAAAACATGGCAACAAAGAGCTGCACTTTGTGTCACAGTCATTTGTCAAGTGATTTCTTTTAAGTGTATTATTAAAAAAAAAAAAAAAAAAAGACAATCAGCAAATCTTTAAAATGTTAGCTTTGGCTAAAATTTAATTTGTAGTCATCGCAGCCAGGCTAAATGCATATTTGTTAGGTTGGTGAGAATTGGCCATGGCTGTTGAAAGTCTGACCCAGAGGGGCGACATCTCTCAAATACTTCCTGATGAATATTAATAAATATGCAGATGGTTCTGCAGTATTAAATGAGGTTTGTCCTTTAACAAAAACAGTGTCCATTTCCATGTCTTTACTGTTTGTAAAACTAACTCAGCCTCATCATTATGCTTTACAAGGATAAAGAACATATAAATCTATACATGGCTGTATGATTTAATTATTTTTTATTTTTAAATGATGTTGAAAGACAAATTGTCAGTGTGAATCTTAACTTGAACACCCATCAGACTTTGTCTGATATTATTTTTATCTACCTCTTTTACACCTGAACAGATCTAAAAATCAGTTTTCAACAGTCCTTCTGAATACAGCCTATAACAGTTGTGAGATGGAACAATCAAATCTCAAAGCAGCACTTGACAACATCACACAATTCCCTGAAAACTGAAGCTTTATTAATTTTAGAATGAAAAACATCTGTGTGTCCCATAGGTGACACTGCAGCATATAAAGCTAAATGACATTTGTTAAATCTGTTCTTATTGTTGCTAAATCTTCGTGTGATAAAACTAAACACTGTTGTCTTGAAAATGTTTAAAACCCTTTGAAAGCAATCATTGAAAGAGATTTAATTCCAGTGATGATCTGTAAATACTCTGCTTTGAAAAGTACATTTTTATCAGTCTAATGGAGGAAAGAATTATTGAGAATCCATGACAGAGAAATTTATTCACCATGGAGGAAAAGTTGTTGTTTTCCATGACTGAAATGTAATAATGTGCCAGAGATGATGGCTAACCATGGCATGAAAGTAATTTCATCTGAGTGAGATTGTTGAGTGGTAGATATCACACATGCTGTCTGTTGCCAACAAGCCTGCATGGACACATGCATGCATGGAAGCACCTTGGTATTAGTCACAATACAGCCAGAGTTTTTAATAGGAAACACAACAGCATAATAAATAACACAAGTCAAGCGTATACTGTTACTAATGATCTTTAGATTAGCTGTTATGAGGAGCAAAAGTGCTGCGAGTCACTTAATTATTCTTCGTGGCTGTCTGGGCCTTTGAATCACAATATACAACTCAGCTAGCAAAAGTAATTATACTGTTATAGAGGAGACATTATGAACTGTGTGTCTTATTCTGTAATTGAACACTCCAGTTATATTCTGTTCATTATATTCCTGCATGTGAGTGGGTTTGCAGGTTCATATGAAGCTGCACAGAAAGATTCATACTTCGGTGTCATCGTACACTTACTGTATGCAATGGAAGTGTGTTCAGGTAATATTGATGGTATTGTTATGTTGGTAGTTTTCCTGTGCGGTACTAGTACTACGCTGTGTGTTCTCGTATGTGAATATGTGAACTGTATAAAGTATACTGCTGCACTCACTGGCCCTTCAAACTGTGTGTGTCTGTCTGTGTGTGCCTTCCTCCATATGTGCCCTTTTGATTAATGGGGTGGCTGTGTAGCCTCGTGCACAGATTGTCTTACAACTGAAAGGTTATAAGTTTTGTCCCTGCCTTAGCCAAAAAGCAACAATCAATAGCTGGATGTCCTTGAGCGACACAGTGGACTCTTCTCACTCAGCCACAGTAATTTACTCTGAGAAAGAAAAATCGCTCAATTTCTAAATTGTAAATTGTGCAGGAGAACTCTGTCTTTGTGTGCTTTTGATAGATGTTTAACTTGTTTTTATGAATGTGTACTCATATTGTATCATCTCTCCTAGTTAAGTGATAAATGAATTAGCCCACTTGTATGCAGCAACTCAACAAGTAGACCACAAACCTGCAGAAATGTGAATTTTAACTTTGCTTGAGATTGTCATACAGGGCTTGTAATGCTAATTTTACTGATTGTTGTGACGTAAACTTGCTAATTATGCTGCATGCAAATATGTATGTTCTTCTAATCTTTGAAGCTGAAACAGACTAGTTCCTTTTTTCCACCTATCCACTGAAGAACCACACCCTATAAAAGCAAATATTTAGTTTAACTATCAGAACCATTAGACCTCCTATAAATCAGTAGACTTTGGGCTAGAGAAACCATCCCATAACCTACATGTTATTGTTAATCCCTCAAGTCTCCATTTGCAGCCACATTAGATTCTATCACCTGCAATACTACGCAGCGCAAAGTGGTTGACACTCTAGTTGATTGTATCTGTACACAATGAGCAGAATATTGGCTTAGCTGTCATAGGTCACACTACTCGAAGCAAAGTGGTTGACACTGGTTGATTGTATCCGCACACTGTGAGCAGCCCAAGGAGAATGATTTGTAAATTTGAGAATGACGCGATAATGAGGTGAAAAAACTCTGTGTATGTATGTATGTGTATTAAAAACGTTGTAGACTTAACTAAAACAAAATACAACAAGAACATAGTCACTGTAAAAGTAAAACTGTCCACAGACGTCGGCTAGGATAAAGAACATTTGATGGGCTTAACCAGTAAATGGTGAGAATGATCTGTCAGAGCAAACTGTAACTGACTACTACTGTCTACCAGCAGCTTCAGAGAACACACAGCATGTACAAATACATATGAGATTAGGCACAGGATTAAGGGAAGGTAGATATTTGTGATTGTTGTTTTATCTGCGTGAATTAAACTGTTGCTATTAATTAGCAGTCATCATTCTTTTACCTCCTGACATCAATTAAATGTCATGTCAGAATGATTTAATTTTAACCACTGAGCCATTTCTCACCTCCTTGAGCAATCTCCCCCTCATGCTGTTAGTGTTATCAACTGATGACAAACAGAGAGAAAACAATTAATGCCTTTGTGCATGCATGAGTATATTCCATTATATTGCACTGTATTCCTCTGGCAATGATGGTGCTTTTTGTGAGGCCAATTAAAAGAGAAAGACAAAGTGAATGGGGAAAGTAGTTACTATTGGAAAAGCACAAATAACGGACAAGGGGATGTGAATTTAGAATGAGGAGGAGATGGAGAGAGAAGAGGGACATTATTAAAGTGTCATGTGATTGTGTTGTTTACTCCTGTAAAGCGCTTTCTTTCCACCCACTGCTGTCCTCTGGGACTCCTGTCTCCCTCTGCCAGGGGCCCAGGGACTCTGGTGATGAGACATGAACATCTTTGTGTACTTTTGTATTTTCTTTATGTTTTCCTGTTTGTAGCTGCATTTATGCTTTTGTGTCATTTGTTTTGTTTTTGTCTGTTTTGCTGTGTTTAAGTATTAATATACATACACGTATGTGGTGTGTGTGTGTGTGGGTACATGTGTACAGTGTTCCCGAAGCTATGGTTGCTTTACATACAGTGGAGTTTCTGGAAATGATATCCATTCCTTTCTCTTTTTTTGTATTTTTCTATCTAATTTGCAGGAGAATATAGAAATGATGATAATTCGACAGCATTTGTGGAAATTAAATGCTTTTCTAATTGGCTTCCTTCAGACTTTCCTAACTCATTTGCATTTTTATCTAAGATTTCCTTTGAGGACCCAAACAGCTGAAAAAAAAAACATCGACCTATAAAAATGACAAGTAATATTAGATGAAAGAAAGTGGTTCTACTCACTGCTGTCAGTTTGGACGGCTCCGCAGCTACAAAGTTGCACTAATGAATATTAATAACAGAACAGATTTGTCAGTGAAATAGAATGTGACCAAACACTTTAGATGGCTTGAAACTACAAAAAACTTCCCTGTATGATTGAAATGTTTACACAGACTTTCTTTCCTTTACTGCCAGGTGGATGCTTTGAAGAGAGAAATTGTTTTATAAATGGCAAGAACTTTCACTGCATGCCAAGTAGAACTGTATTCTAATCAATTTAATGATCCGATATTTATATGTTAGAGCTTTTGAGAAATAAGCAGTTTACTGTATTAATGATGTTAGAAGGAAAGGGAAGTGAGTGTGAGTCCAAGATCTTCTTTATTCTCTTATGTTGTTGTCTTTCTAATGACAGGTAATGGTGCTAGATGCTTGTGATTTATTTAAAGTATAAAGCAGTTTGTATCACAAGACCAGAAGAAGTGACTATATTTTTCTGATAATCGGTGTAAATTATTGGAATAATCAGGTTGTTTAAAAAGGGAACACCATGTTCAGCATTCCCACCATCATGCCCATAATTCAATTAAAACCTATCTGGGATAATACAATAAAACCACTGAGATCATTCCCATTGTGGTTCGTGTGGTCCATAATTAACATCCCTATCTCCTGCCTTTCCTGTACAAAGAGACTTAAGGGCAAAAGAAGGCCACAGGAACTCCATAAAAATGCAAATCTCAGCCACCTGTTTAATCACAGCAGAGGTGAACTTAAATACAATTTAAAATTGGAAATCTTTTGTTTGTATGACCATAAAGTCAATTTTCTTCTCGACTGTGAAGTGAAACACAGCTCTTTTTTCAAGGGATATACGACAGAACCTTTCGTTCTGTTTTAATACTAGCTTTTTGGCAAAGGCTCTGTAAGCATTTGCCCAGAACTTGGAGGAGTGCAGCAGCTACTGAATGTGATGAAGCTCTCACCTTTTATTTGATTCAAAACTCATAAGTGAATGTTGAGTAATGCTTTAGTCATTCTTAAGCTTGTAAGTCAGTTAAACAAATCATTTCAAATTCAAAATACACTAGTTATAAAACATGAAAGCTCCATCTTCACTCTGTACAAGCAAAACACTGGCATCTGTAATAATACATGCTGTGCTTAAGTAAACTAGACTCTTGTTGTTTTTGTTAATAAAAAGCACATATGTTCTGATGATATGGCTAGTTTTTAGAATACACAATAATTACCTTTCTCTCTGGTATTTATTTGTCGTTGTTTCTCTTTCATAGCTCTGTTACTGCCAGACTTCTCTGTCCCCAGCACTCTTTGTGTTTCTCCCAGCAGTCCTGCAGGCCAGTCAACCAGCTGGGCCACGAGTCGCTGATAGCCTCCTGTACTCGCTATGGTGGCGTCCAGCTCCATTTTCTCCATGCCAGTTGAGTCTCAGTGGAGACCCAGAATGGTTGATGACTCACCACCGCTATCTCTCTCCGTTCTCCTCCTCTTTTTTTTCAGCGTAATAGAGCTAATGTTCTGCCTTGTGGACACCTAACAGGGAGATTTGGGCCTTATGCAAACTTTATGATGGCGGAGATGTCGTCTCTTATGCACACTGTATAAATGATGTTGTCCGACGCTGCACTTATTCTAACCCTGATTTCTGCTGAATTATTGATGATCAACAGGGTCAGGGTTTGCTTTTAGTGCTCCCCTGTGGGGAGTTAGAGAGCTCAGCGCTGCATCTGCACTCATATCATCACCACCCAGACTGCACAGAACAGACTCGCAAAAGCAGCCAAACTTCCATGTTATGAAGTTAGTACTGTGTGGTGAATATAACTGTACTGTGTGTGTGTGTGTGTGTGTGTGTGTGTATATACATGTGTCGGAGTGTGTAAATTTAGCAAGTGTGGTCGTCATTTTAATTAACATTTTTTTGTTACAGCCATTTTCTGTATTTGTTAGTGAGTGCATGTTTCAGTAATGTTTCATATTTAGCTCTTGTGTTTTAGAACAATGAACAAGGAGACGTTAAAGAGAAGACAGGAAAGAAGGAAGACGGGATTAGAACTTATCATGAATGCATGCAACTTCTTTAAATGAGAAATTTCAGTTTGATTTGTAATTCAGTTGCAAAGAATATACACTAATGAGCACAAATGGCAGTGGTACCCATTAATTCTACAACATAAAAATGGGAAAAAAGTGAAAGGACTAAAGGTATTAATGAATATTTTCTAGCATATAATTCACCCCTAGTTTCTCAGAGTTGTAGGTTTTAAATTGCTTGTAGATTGATATTACCCTAAGAGTAAAAGCAGACTTCTCGAGGATGCAGGCAGATCCTTTGTGTAGGCGTATATTTTTGTTCTTCCAAATGCTGCATCCAACAAAGTGTTACAGTTTGCAAAGTTCACACTAGTATGTTTTATTGTTGTGTTGCCAACTATATTTACTTTTTAATATCAACACTGAAGTAAGACTCGGGGAACATTTGGTTGATGTATTTTTTATTTTAACTGGAAAATCATACTCAGAAGTGAATTGAGGTCTCAGTTCTGTTTTTGTTAAGCACGCATGAAGACAACAGCAAAAGCAAGAAAGCGTTCACACAAAAGGTCCATTAGGATACTGCATCAATATTAGATAAATACACTCTATTACACTTTTTGTTTTTTTGCATGACAGTGATGTCTGCTCTTTGTGTATTTGCTGTCTGCGGTTGTGGTTCTTTGGGAACGTCTGTGTCCGTGTGTGTGTGTTCTTGAGTCATTTTCTCCATGGCTCTACTTCATAAGATATTTACATGGACATCTATTATGAATTGTGATCTGATTGAAGCTGAGTGTTCCCATCTTGCCCCCTCTCTGAACTCACCTCACAGGCACTAGGTTTTAATGGAACCTGGATTCTGCCTAATTTTGGCTTCCACAAAACAACAAAGTGTTTTATGCATGCTTTTCATTTCTGTTTTCTTTTGTTTTGTGCATACTGTGTAGTTTGGCATATTTCCTCTTTTGGTGATTAAGTATACATGGCTGTACAACTTTGCTAAGAAAATGGTCTAAAAATAATTGTATTGTGCATTGTATGCTGCAGAATGTGTGAGCTCAGTCACTCCAGGCATTTGCTGCCTCTGTTAACCATATGCCCTCCTTCAGATTCTACTGTTACGTCTAAATCCAACTTGGATACACAGAATACCCACTTCTTTAGTCAAGAGGCATATTTCTGCCCTCATGTAAACACACTGTCTGTTCCATCAAGCCCTAAATCCCTAATCCTCAACACACAGGGCCAGATCCACCTCTCTGTGTCACTTTTTACCTCTTACTCTTCACATATTTCTCTTTCTCTATCTCTCTCCGTCACAGGCAGTCAGAACTCTCATGCACACGCACTGACCGCTCGGTGGTTGTCCCTCAGATGCTTGGCCCCCATTCATTCCACCAGCTGCCCTCCAGTCACCCATCCCTTCCCCTTCCCCCTACACGTTGTTCCCTGCTCTCTTTTCATCCTGTCTCCTAAAAATGGCCTCTTCTTGTTTAATATCGCGCTCTTTTTGTTTTCTTCTCTCTCTCATGTTGTTCTCTCTCTGTCCTCAGCTCTTCGTCTCATACCCTTTCCACTGCTTTGTTAGTTCTCTCATTCCACCTGTCTCCCATCTCTCTCTCCTGTGTCTTTTGTCTTATAACCCATAGATTCTCCCTTTCTTAGCTTTTGTAATATGGCAAATTCAGCAGGATGATGATGTCTTCGTATTAAAGTTGTAATGATTATGCTCTGAGTGCTGAAACTATTTCTCATATTCAGCACACTTCATATTTTTAGTACAGTTGCTTATAGGAGAATAAAGTAATGTTACCTTAGTTTGACTTTCTAGTGTTGTCTCTCTGTAAAATATGCTAAAAATCTTTACAGTGTATCTAGATGCATGGCCTAGAAGTATGCACCTATTCATAGGTGACATCGAAATGATTCTGCATACAAATATAGTGACTACAGAAAGTAGAAAGTACCATTCACTTTTTGCGCACTTACTGTGTAGTATATTTGTTGTAGACAGTGTTTGCGTGAAAAGAGGTGCTGGAAAGGTGTGACAGCATGCAATTAAAACTGTAAAATATAACATTTAAACAGTACAAGCAACCGCAGTCTGGAGTGCACATGAAAGGTGCCAACAAAATACTATTGAGAGTTTACAGGATGTCTCCAAAAATGTGAGCAATAATCTGTGGTTAATCCAACAGAAAATGTTTTACTCTGCATCTTGATTCATACATCAAAATAGGTTTTGATCAGTGACAGTCTTGGAGTACCAGACGTTTCTTTAATTCCAGTGCATCGATCATGAGAATCAAACTATGTGAAAAACAACATACAAGACAAATTATAATCAGATGTACACAAATATTTTATCAAACTCTGAAACCCAGTGAACTCAGACAAAGCATGTGTCACATTTAGATTTTTAGAGAGAAATAACAAAGGTGAAATCACAATAGGAACTGAATCTAGTTTAAATAGCAGGAAAAGAGGTTAATAGGCCAAATCCATCAAGGTCAAGAGGTCATGTTACCTGTCCAACCTAACCTCCCTCTGTTCCTCTATACATTTTTTCCTTCATTTTCTCCCCCTCTGGCCCTCTCTGTCCTCCCTCTCCTCCAACCCCCTTGCTGCCTTCCTTTGCTGTCCCTGTCTTCCCCCTGTCCTGCTGTCTCCCCTCACTTCTGGAGCAATGACAGCCAGCTGTCAACACCACAGCCGCTCTCCTGACCACCAGGCGTACCCGCCAGCAGTACTGATGAGATCACTCGCTGAGCATCTCTGTCTGGCCACGACTCGGTCAGAGCTATTTTAGTTGGCAGTTTTTCTGTCTTATTTATTCATTAGGTGCCTTTTTATATTTTTATATTTGTTAATGGCATGTTTTTACACATACTTATTAATATAGCCTGTCTGACAACTCCATGGGTTATTTTCCTCTTGATGATTTAAATCTAAAATGGAAAAACATATATTTGCCTCTTTTCTCCATGATGCCTTTTAGAAACCTCAAGGCAAATCATCATTTAAACATAAGACCTGCCAGTTGTATAAGAGGGGGGTAGTGTTAATGTTTTATTCAGTAATTCTACTTCTGGGCTGTTCCGTTTATAGCTCTGCCTTTACCTGTCTGGTTTGGCATTGTCTTCATCAGTGGATTTACTGCTGCATGAGTCCGACCGCTCACTTAAAGGCTGGGGAGCAAACACGCTTGGTTTTAACTTCAATAGGTGGATAAAAGACAAAAGTAATTTCAGCTTGATTTGATGCTATGTACTTTGATATGTTGAACAGCACAGCAGATGAATTTACTTTTCTATCAGAGGACCCATATTTTAAGTGAGCAGAAGCATTGTGACTAACGGTTTCTATCTACTATGTGTTGCTTTCACCCAGTTGTCTTCTGTGAGAATAATTGTTCTAAGAGTAACTAGATCTAAATAACAACTTTTGGATTTGGCCTTGGGTTTTACCTGTGAACTCATTTGTTGGTAAATTGGATAAATTGATGTGAAAACCACAGAGCTGTCTTCGGGAGAAAAGCAAGCCAATTTTAATCTGAGAGAAGAGGGAAAATAATCAAAGACACTACACAAACATTGGGCATAGCCAAGACTACAGTTTGGACCGTTTTTAAAAATTAAGATGCCACTGGTGGACTGAGCAACTTACAGTGAACAGGTCAGTCAAGGAAAATGGCAACAGCCGACTACAGGGCAGGGGTGACGGAATCGCAATCCACCATTCAAACAAGATTTCATGAACAGAAATAGAGAGATTGTGAAGGGAGAAACCCCCCAAAACAAACAAGCACCAGGGTCCATGTGCATGTGTTAGTTTGGTTTTCTGAGCAAACGTGGTCTTGGCTTCTCAATTTTTAAAGGTTGATGTATTCTGTTCTGGAGGCACCAGTCACAACATCAATAGACTTTTCACATTTCTCCTTTTTGTAGTTAATAAGCTGAAGATTTTTATTTTGACAGTAGGATAACTGCAGTAAATGATATTGTTAATGGTGGCTCCCTTTCATTTAACTCTTCACTCTCAGAATCCTGGTTTTGTGCACGTTAGTAGCATACTGGTAATACTGAATCATTTCTCTTTTGACAAGTCTTCGGCAAACATCTGTCTTTCATTTATTATTTGACGGTTTTGGTTCCATAAAATGTTGCTCAGTAGTAAACGCCATGATTCTTTAAGAAGTCGGTGCCATCTCCAGGTCCTTGGTGCTATAAGCTTCCATTTAAAGCTGAGAGCTCTTTGGCAGATTTTAGTTCTGCTTTTAGCTTCTTTGCTTTTCTTTGTTGCCTTTGGTTCACAAATAGTCTATGCTAACTGTAAAGGACTATGCAGCTTTCTGTATTCACCATAGCTTTCTGAGGGACTTTCATTTCCAGGTTCAATTCTCTTTCTGACTCACTCTGTGGTTTTGTTTGTATCTTTCTCTGCATCTTTCCATCAGTTCTTCTTTCTCTTATTTTCACAGGATATAGTCTGTGTACCATCCAGTGCCACCAGGACCACAGATACACATCTCAGTGGTTTTTAATTATTTCTAAGGAAACTCTGTCTTTGGGTTCTTTTATAATCCAAACCAATATAATACGATTCTAGTGTTATATTTAATATTTTCTGGCTTTGTGCAAAGGCAATGGAAAATATATATATATATATTTTTTTTTGATTTCCATGAATTTAGTCAGTGTTGACACTTTCCGACATGCACACCTCTGTTCTACAGAGCTGAATTCATCTCTCTTTAATTGGATCAGTCTATTTAACTCTACTCGTGGTATTAGGTCTGGCTCATTGTTCATATAACTAGATTTTTCTATTTTCTTCTACACATGAAATTAAATATGTTACTGTATGCATGACACAATCACAACCTCCTTTACTCCTGCACTATGTCTTTTAGTGAGACATGATTGAAGGTTACAGCACTGTTGATGATAGGGATTTATACACACAAGCAGTTTCTGCTTAAGAGTCTTTTAGACTGTTAAGCTGCAGGCTATTGAATGTTCTGTATCGCAAATCTGTACACATATTAGTAACAATACACTAGAAAGGTAAATGCTAACAAGCTAGTCCCCATGGTTTATTTACTGTCAGGCATATTGTGACTGCAGTCCAATACCATTACCATCAGAATAATGCTGCCTCAGTAATTGTGTATGAACATCAGCCAGGTTTTTTCAGCTGCTTGTTCCCTGTAGTTTTTAGTTTATTGCCTCTGTTTAGTGTCCAGACAAGGTGTTCAAGTCTAAGCACTGCAGCTGCGTCTAAACACCGATGACAGCGTTGCTGTAAATTTAGATTCTTTCACTTTATTACAGTCTTTCTGCAGTGCACTATATAATTGTATCTCAAACTGTATAACAGAATAAGAAAATCTCAAAGAAACATGATGAATATTGTCTATATGTTTTTTACTACATATGTCCTAAGAAATAAGTAAGAATAATGAAGGCAAAGGGATAAAGCAGTTGTACATATATTCAGTGTATAGTTATGTAATAACAAATACATAAAAAAATCGATGCAGGATGCCATCTATATTTATCTGCACAGACTTCTTCTCTCTTATTCTCCAGCCCAAAACCCGGTGCAAAGCTTGAGATGAGGTGAAGTGGAAAAACTCATACAGCACTACCATTACCTTCGGGATACTCAGTGATTTGTAATATTAGTAGACATCATCTGGGATTTTAATCTTGTGTGAATCTTCCGTGTCTGCCAAGACAGATGTCCCTTGATAATACTAATCTTTTGCAAATGATGGTCTCAAACGTGTATTTTTCAGCCAGCATTTCCTTAGATTTTTCATCTTGCAGTAGTGAATTTAGTAAAACATTTTGTTTCCCAGCATAGAATCTTCTTAAAATACCTACAGTGCAAACCTGGCACCACTCCCCCAGTGTATAGAAATGTAGGTCAGATGTGTTTTTATGACCATGTACATTCAACAAACATCCTAAGACGTCTCAAACAAGGCCACAATGTGCGTTTCACCTTTTGTGAGTATGGAGGTCAGGGTGTTGGAGCATTTCCTGTTTTACTTTAAAAACTGTGTCTTACCAGCAATTATTATATTTAAAACTATTTAATTAATAATCTGTAGTTACCTCACCTTCAATTAGAGGTTGCAGAAACATTTATAGTTAGAAAAAACATCAACACTGAGTGCAGGAATGTCAGCATTGAGCAACACTTCACTTTATAATTTTCTCAGTGCATAATTGTGATGTGTTGGATAACAAAATAAAAAATCTTCACTGATTATAACAAATATCAGACTCTGTATTATTCCAGTTATCACTGAGAGTCATGTCTAACTTTTTCACCAACACTAAAGAAAGAGTGCTGGCATTACAGCAGTGAATTTAATTTTTATTTTTTTATTTTTTGTTGTTTTATACATTTGTAGATGCTGCATAATTTCGTGTCCTGTTTTCCTGGATATCAAATACAACCTTTGTAACGTGTAAATTATAAACTAAAACAGTACATCTGATACACAAGGCATAGTCTTATGTTGCAGTCCTCCTTAACAGTGAGTGTAGGGAATTATTTTCCTCCATCTGATAAATTCTGTTGTGGTCAGTAATATTCTTCCCCTCTAAATGGGCACAAAGGATTCATTTTACAACACTACCTTTATCTGAAGAGAGCATTAAGCAGCCAAAGCCCACCCAACAGCAGAAGCTTTTACAAGCCGTGTGCTGCACTGAAGCCTCTTGATCTTCTCTGTCTCACCTTTGTTCCTCACCTCTGCAGCCTCTCACCTTGTGGGGGGCTATTATTCATCTCGGCTGTGGGAGCGAGGCCATCGGGGGCGCTTGGTCTCTGTTCTCCCAGAGCCCTGCAGGGAGGGAGGTGCAGTTGTGGTGTCAGCAGAAATTCAGTATATACTGTAGCGAGATGTATAAATAGAGAGATAAATAGTGAGAGGTGAGCGCAGGATGAGGCTGAAGATAAATCGAAGGGATTAAGATGCTGCTGATAATAAACAGTGCAGTGGGAGCATATTGGGATTTTACAGCACTATTTTTTTAATTGGGGAAAACAAGCATTTCTCCATCGACTAGAATTCACTGTACATTGTCTTTGTCACTCAGACATGCCTGTTTGCAGACATACAAACACAGAAATACATTTAATTTAGGCCTTGAAGATTGAGATATTACTGATTCAACTATGTGTGTAGGACTCAGGAGGAACATTTCTTTTCTGCTGTAATACATTTGCATAATTTAACAAAAGAAGAAGGGTTGGGGTATGGCGAGTGTAGCTCATGGCCAGCCTTTTGAACTTGTAGTAAAACGTCTTGATTTTTTAATAGCTCAGGAAAACAATGAGCGATGCACAGTGTTCCTTCATATGGGACCCGTAAACCTCTAAAGAAATTTGCAGCTGTTCGCTATGGTTAAGATCCATAGTGGGAATCTTACTCTTCCAGGTCCCGGGTGTATGTGCAAGTCTCTCTGTAGAGATACACAGGGATCAGAAGATCAATACCGGCCTATCAGCTGAACCAGCCCGAAGAGCTGAGGAGTGACATTTAGTCCGACGCCCAGACTGGATATCTCTGTCAAAGCTGAGTCAGCTGCTTGTGCACCTCCACCATAACTTCGTCTTTCATAGAAACTGAATTTGAATTTTTTGTTTAAATTGTCCTTCCGTTCCATTAGTATCCTTTTACCTTCACTTAGGGATATTTCAGGGTTATGTGTTGTATGTATGCATATCGAACTGAACGGAAAAATAGGCAAAGTCAGTTCATTGTTAGCTATTTCCTCTGTGACTGTGTGTCTGTGAGCTTAGGTTTTCTTCAGTGAGAGATGCAAAATGGCCGAACCTAAGAAAGAGGTCGGGGAGGTAATGGGTCCATCACACCACTTAATGGAGGAAAAATGGCTCTGATAGGAAGTTAATATTAAATGTAATTATCTTCTCAAGTTACTTGATTTAGTGACACTAGTACTTCCAAGTGTCCAGAGTAGGTTGGGAAAAGACTGGATGGTTCATAGTAAGGTTTACATTGTGTCTTGTTTGTGAATTTAGACAACAGACCACTTGGGGTTAGTGGTTCAGTCTGCCGAAGAGTCTCAGGGCAAAATGCTGAAGTTGCTTTAGATCCACCCAGAACATATAAAGATAGGATCATGCACTGCTGTTGGTCAGATTAATGCTGAAGATGAGAATGTACAGAATACTGTAGCTAGAAAATGTACTTTAGATTACTGTAGAATCATAGCTGATTGCTGAATTAGTTACATGTGTCTGCAATATTTGAGAGTCATGTTCATCAGTGGAATTGTGGTTCTTGCTAATACCAAACTGGACCAGATCAAGTTTAGCATTACTGATTAAGTTGGTGCAACATGTCCCTAGGACATCTGTCCCAGATGAGCAGGTGTTTCCAGCAGCTGTTCTAACAAACTCTTTAGAGAACAAGTCGCTGCCATGATGTATATTATATAAAACCAGTAAAACCCACTTTAGGGAGATTAGTGTAACCTGTTTCACACATATTTGATACCACTACAGGTTATTTATTTACTCATTTTGCATTTAAAAGTGAGCCACTTTTTATTTGGCTTATTTAAGTTTATACCTTAATTACCTCAAATTTTTTAAAATATATAGACCAAAGGAAAAATCATATATCACATTTCTGATTGTTTGTATTCCAGTTTCCATTATTGGTTTGCACTGAAAACAGAATTTTGAGTGCAATGCAGCACATTGTACAGCATGAAATTACACTTTTCCGTTTGTATTATAAAGCATATCCCACCTAACAGCAAAGGCTGCTGTTGGCCATTGATATTCCAGCTCGATGTGCATGTCAGAAGCGCTTTGTCCGAATGTGCGACACAGGGGAGACGGTGTTTGACTACGCGTTTCTAAATTTAATTATCTACAGCTGCTTCAGAGCAAACAGAGTGATCTGTAGGATCTGCAGCAAAACACATACATAAACGCAAGTACCTTACACACATGCATACCATACATGTATGCATGATACACAGCTGCACTCACACATTTTTGTAGGGCTTCACCACATTTAACAGAATTTTCTTGTTAGTAAAAAATGTCCACTCTCTGTTTCTGTACATGTCACATTGATATCTTGAAGGGTTTGGAACTGCAGCTTGTGTGTTTCCACGGATCAGGGCAGTTTATAACATAGTAGTGCTGTGGGCTGAAAGTCCCATATCAGCAGGGCAAATGTTCTTCCACTCTAATTAATAACAAGCTTGACAGTGTCCCTCTGTCTCTCAGGAGAGTGGATCAAAAAAGTACCCCGCCATCACCCATGTGGACCTGAGATTGCTTTTAAATCTTTAAGTGATTTAGGAGCTGGATTCTAGCATGATGTATAAAGATACCAAGATATATTTTAGTTGTTAGATGGAGCATAGAGTTTAGACTGAAGTGCTTTAAGAGGGAAGTGACATATTCTCCTGCTTTTCTGTGGGCTGTGTTCTATATGCCTACGTGCTGCACAGTGCATATGTGGTTGCGTGCATAGAGATTGTATGTCTGGATTCAAATTACCAATGGTTTCATCACAATGATACAGCAACGACTGAGACTGTCAAGATTGTGGCATCTTACAGCAAATGAAAAGGCAGTCAGTCAGGCAGACAGTTATGCTATGCCTCCAGTTATGCTCTCATCCACTTAGTCTTGAATAAAAGGAAATGAAATGGGAAATTTATCTTTGTCTGTCGAAAAATGTCAGAATGATAAGGCAAAACTGTCTTAATGCTTTGTACAAATCCCTCATGTTTCCATGCAGTCATCAACAGTGTTTCATGCAACACATGTCCTGGAAGTCTCTGATTACAGTGGACAGTGCCCCATCTCAGCTTCCTATAAGCCAAAAGAGAACCCATCCGCACCAGACGGGTTCTGAAAAAGAGTTTACAGATGCCCACCGAAATACAAACAAAGAGTAAATAGGACCAGGATGGCTTGAGATCGGATGGTCAGCCTGGCATTGTCTTGGCACTGCACAGTGGCGGAACTTGTAAGAGCCATTTATAAGCACTGTGCCAGCAGCTTAGACTGCGAGGATTATCAAGTGACACTTTTAGCCTCTTAAACAAGCAACAATTGCAGCCAACATGGTCCAAGAGAGCGTGAGACAAAGGATTTACAGCTAGGATGAATGTGCGTGTAAGGACTTAACTAAATGTCAGACAGCTTTTGTATTGTAAACTTTTATGCACTATTGTTTCCGTTGTTTGAGCGGCTGCTGTTCAAATTCTCTTTTTCTTCAAGCAAAGGGGAAAAGGGTGAGGGGGCTGATGGAGCACACGGCAGAAGCTGAGGAAGAAGGAGGAGCAACAACAGCCACCGGTGGCTAACTGCCGCTGGACGTTTGTAGTTAAGCGTTTAATCTCCCACGCTTGGAGAATACAAACGATCTTGTAATCGTCCCCGACCTTGACATGAACAGCAAGGTCGCAAGGGAGCCGGGCTATTTTGCATTTCCCACAGATGCTTTGCAGAGACATGCAGAACAATTAGTAAACTGGATAAAAAGGAATTGAGTCTGTCTTACTCCTATCCTCCTCCTCCATTTCCCCCCATGCTCCCCTCTGGGTATTTACCTGGCACACCCCCAATCCCAAAGCTCTGTTACAAAGATTCCTAATACCTAATTAAGATTAATTAGAAGTCACTGGTTCCAAGCCTGGTCACACTGAAACTGTTATTTTTATCGACTAGTCTAGAGGTTATGTTTTTAGATAGATTATGTCCAATCTATAACATGATAAATGTAATTAAAAATGCCCATAGCTGGTTTACTAAACTAAAACATACTAAAGATGATACTCGTTTAGATCAACAGCCCAAAACACCTAAAGATGTTCAGTTTAGATTTGAACTGTTAATCGATAATTAAAACTTCCATCATGTAATTAATGGATTAATGGCCTAAACATGTCAGTGTGTGTTTGTGTGTGTGTTAATGTTGTGTGTTAGTGACGAAACATAAAAATGCATACCGACACCTGAAAATGAGCAGAAAGCTTCTAGAGTGTGTGTGTGTGTGTGTGTGTGTGTGTGTGTGTGTGTGTGTGTGTGTGTGTGTGTGTGTGTGCGCGCTTGTTTGTGTGTCTGTGTCGACCCTGAAATCGCCTTTATGTAATTAAGGTACTTTTGTCCTCCGGCTGCAGCGCATTACCTCCATTATTGAATATGCTGAGAGTTGAGATATGATTATTCTCCAGTCAAATTCAATTTCTGTTTTCAGCAGTTTGATTATAAAAGCCTGGCCTTGGCTCTTTTAAGTTAAGGCAGTGTGGTTTTAGTCTTAGTCAACAGAAGGATAATGCTGCTGACCCCTCCTCAGCATCTTAACGTACTGTACCTCAAAACATTATCAACACAATGCAGTCGCATTGGGACTGTGTTCATTTCTATGTAGTGGTTAAACTGCCTTCATCTTGTTCCATAATTTACTAAGCAGCACGTTTAAATTTAGATTTTGTTTAGCTTTAGTTTTACTTGATTTTTTTTTATGTTTCATTGCTGCTGGTTTAGTGCTCTCTTCAGCTATACTTTGTCATTGAGTTTTACTATGTATTGTAATTTATTTCTTGCAGCACTCCAGCCAAACATCTTTGTATGTCCTAGTTTCTATGTCAAATAATAGAGCTTGCTAACATCAAAGGTTAAAATCAAACAAGACAGACACAATGCTTGAAATTCTAAGACAAAACTGCCAACAGGTCAATTCTCAACTGAGTTAGGGGCAACGCCAGAGTTTTTAGTAAATTTGTATAATTTTTAAAGGCGTGCAGAATATTATGTGGGAGTTCACTTGTTAAGGAGGGTGACATCTCTGTAGCCATAACAAAAGAAAGCGCAGGAACAAAACTCAGTGTGCAACTTGACATTGACTCTAGCTGAATATTTCTTAAGTATAGTTTTAATTTTTATTACCCAAGACACATGGGGTCCATAAAGTGAGCCCTCAAATCACAACAAGTCCCGACCATGCTAATGTAGTCATGAAAGATCAGTGCAAGGTGAAGCGTTTGGCTGGATCAGCAGCTTTTTGACTTACTTTAAGTGCAAACAGATTAAATCAAGGGGAAGAAGCCAGATGTCCTAGGCAGCGAGTGGCAGTGATGGAGATGCTGGCGTGTGCATTTGTGCATATGTGTGTTTTTTGTAGAGCAGGAGCTGGCACGAGCTGTGATTGTTGTGGAGATGGTGAACCTGCATGTGTTGACAGGGGCCAAGAGTAGGTAAGGTACGTGTGAGCTCGACTTGCATTTAGAGTGCACCTACACTCTCAGGTATTTGTATCTTTGGGTGTTTGTAGACGGATTTGCACATTTACGTGCAAACGACTGCTTAGAGGTGTTAATAAGGACACCTGGCTGTTATATTTGGAGGGAGTTGGAAGTTGTATTAAAAAAAATGGAGTCTCCTTATTAGCACCGTCTCATATCTGTGATCAGGACTGGAAGTGTTTGTATTGAGTTTACGCTTTTGCTATTTCTGGTGCATACTGTGCAATTCATCTTGTTACTGAGTTGTTATGTATATATTTTGTATATATTTTACTATCATATCTAATGCAGTATTTAAGTGTAGGTAAATTAAATAAAGTTATTGTGGTTTTTCCATAAAGCATGGAAAATTCTAAAGTTCATAACTGAACTGCCATGAAGACTGACTGAGGGCAGTGAGCTATTGGCAGAGTAAAGCATCATGAATTTGGATTTGCCATTGAATGTGTTGCTGACATGTTACACACGTGGCTGATGTGAAGCACTGAAAACCAAACAGCCACTGCTGACAGAAAGTCATGGACCCACATGATGCTCTTCTTAGATATGCAGCATGGAGACAGGGTTTTACTGACTACATCATGTTTTCACCTTTCACGGATGAAGGTGACGGAGGACAAAAAAGGGATAGTTGTACATTTTATATTCACTTTTGTCATGGTACATGTGCATGTGTTGCCACAGACTAGACATTATTCAATTTTCGAATAAGGTTAACCTGGTAGAAATGAAAAGCAAGGACACATTACTCTTGTCTGTCTCATCCCAGAATGATCTGTGCTGAGTATATTTTATTTTTGCATTGTGCAGCTTCAGCGGATCTCTATCTTGTTCCTGACGCCGTGTGCTGTGTCGTAGAAAGTTGTGAAGAAACACAAAAATGTGGATGTTAGGGTTTTTTTTTTTTTTTTCTTTTTCTAAATTAGATTTAATTTCACTTATCAGCCTTTTCTTTCTGTCTTAAAGCTCTTTCCGAAGCAGACGAAAGTCCCTGTCGGAGAACCTACTGTGGCCGGGGTCGGCAGTGTGTGCTCATGGCAGAAACCGGCCGTGCCGAGTGCGTTTGCCAGGAAAAGTGTCGACCCTCCTTTGTGCCGGTGTGTGGCTCAGATGGCAGGTTTTACGAGAACCACTGTGAGGTTTACCGCACTGCCTGCCTGGAACGGAGACGGATCTATGTGGTGCACAGCAAGGACTGCTTCTTCAAAGGTTTGACTGTTACACTCACACACCAACGACTGCAGAGGAACTACTACACACTATGAAAACAGATCAACCTTGTATTTTAGTAACAAGACATTGAGTTGGTTACATTAGAATTATGATTTATAAATTTAGATGCATGTTATGCCCATAATGTTATTAGTACAAGTGGTTATCAAAACTAAATGCTGCTTTTAGCATTTCCTTTCATTGTCCCAGATGTGCTTATTTCTATGCCAACTCCCTTTTTTCCCCTAATCCATTTTATGATTTTACATTTATTGTAAACTTGCATTAATGTTATTACATTGGTTTTGGTCAGTGCGGTCACTGACAGCTGGCGCTGCCTTTCTGTGTGGAGTAGTCATGTTTTCCCTGTGCCTGCGTGGGTTTCCTCCTCGTACTCACACTGTCCAAACACATGGAGGGTAATGATCAACTCAGACTTTTTCATAGTTTTGTATCTCTGTGTATGTCAGCCCTGTGATTGACTCATCTTTTCAGAAGGAACACCGTTTTGCACATTTTGTTTCTGTAAATAGGGAACATCATTAGGGATGAACATAGTGCTTTTGATTTTCTATATTTGCCTGATGGGGCAAGTACATGGCATCTGCGTGTGTGCGTATAAATTATACTTTGGTGAAGACACCGCGTTGAAACGTCGTATTTGTGTTTTTGGTTAAGATTTTTATGCTACAACATGAACACAGTGCTTCTGCACAGCAGTAATTTGTCTTTGATGCCGGCCTGCATCGCTGATTATATACAGGTTAACACTTTGATGCTTTTTCTGAGTGAAACCTGCCCCTAGATGATGATCCGATAACTGTGAGGCATAATTTGGAGAAATTTCAAGGCTGCAGTGGGGTTTTGACTTTAATTTGATGTTGACACATTTAAACAGAATCACAATTGTACTGACAAACGAAACAATTATTTGGTAACACGTTGCCACCTGTCAAGCTTTAGTCATAAGCATCAGTCACTGTGCAAAGCATGCTGTTTCTGTCATCTATTCAAGTGAGAAGAAAGAACTAAATTATTTGTAGTTTGTCACTGAAGCCTGTGGCTCAGGGTCAAGTTTGTTGGGGAAACAGTAGCTAAAACACTGACACTGGCATTGAGACATTAAGCATTTTATTCAGTTGCTGTTTTCTTCTTTGCTGCTATAATCGTGCTCCTCTCAGTTCAAGTCAACATACGTACTAGGTAGTTGGTCCTAATCACAGGCATCTAAGCGTTTATAGCGGCAACCCTCAAATAGATTTACTGATCAGTCAAACTGTAGGATTGATTTTAATGGTGGGGTTTTATTCAGGATGTTAACATTGATAGAGTGTTGTGCAGATCTGCTGCTTTGAATTCATCCACGACTTGAAACACAAACCAGGTCCTCAGTCTGTGCTCATCTGAACATTTTGACATATACAGTAAATGAATGTGTTACATATAGTCAAACCTCTTTCCCCTCACACTACCTTTACTGCATCAGTATCCTATCACTCACAAAACACAACTAGATTACTGTGGATCACCAGTTCTCCATACCAAATCATCAATATTTTTACTCCTCCACTAATACCTGGCTCACTCCTCTTTACTTTTGATAATCCCTCCATGTGTGGATGTTAAAATGCAAAGTAAATCTATTGTTATTTAGACTCCACGATTTCATGTCATGCACAGAAAAATAGACGCACACATCCTCACACAAACAAACATGGCATATAGCACTTTTAGTCATATCACATTAGGGAAGGATTCCTGGCAGACATCACCATGCATGGCTAATCCACATTAGGGATGTTCAGTCAGTGCATTAGGCTTAAACTCGAGATGTCTGAATGCAGCCCAGTAGGAGATGGAAAATGTTGGAAATCTGTCAAGTGTCACAGGAATTGCGTGTGTGTTTTTGTAAGTGGGAAGTAATTATTCCACCTGCCATACTGACATCATTGAAAAGCATCTCTCACAGCGCTGCCAGAGTCATTATTCACAATTATCATTTATTAGTAAAACAGAATAACTGGATATTTGAAATCTGAGGAGCTTCTCTCTTGCTTGTTTGCCTGCTTTCTGACCATCCCACTGAAAACATTCCCTCATGCTTCTGTCTGGCCAATTTATGCCTTTGCATCATATCATCATATGCACTCCTCCTCAGAAATGTCACTAAAATCACGAAATTTGTTTTAACTCATCCAAACACTGATGTAGGCTACGGCAGAATGAGCCACCTTAAAACCTCATCCTCAGTTATCCAGTATTTAATGTAATGTGAACTCCAGGACTTCAACATAAAAAGACTGGAAACTTTATCACTGTAACACAGTAATATTGCAAAGGTAACAGGCACTACTCCCTCAGCAGTATGTTGCTGCTCTCTTGCAGTGTTGTTTCTCTTTGAAACAAGTTGAGTAGTAGTAGTAGTAGTAGTAGTAGTAGTAGTAGTAGTAGTAGTAGTAGTAGATTGAACTACATTTTCTCCTTCCTTTTGAACACACATTTTTTTCTGTCCTTTTTATATCTATATTTTTTTCATAATTTGATCATACTGTTTTTTTTTTGGGACAAAAACATGCTAGATGGCAAAAAACATTCTTACTCTTGGTCTGAGACCAAGATCCAAACAGACAGAAGAGGATCTTTTGAATCCCTTCAGCTAAGGAGCCGTTAAGCCACGTGGCAAAATTTTATTTAAAATTTGTATTTATTTTTTGGTTATTTTGCTCATTTTGCTTTCAAATTTGATAATTAGCTGTGCTGTGAAAGCCGATTTCCTTCAGCTCAGGGCCAAAGTCACAGTCGCAGTTTGGTAAATACTTGCAGGCTTTCTTCTCAACATCAGCATGTGATTCACTCTGCAAACTCAGTTCAGAACTCTCCACTTTGACAAAAGAAAAGTGGAGCTGCATTTCTACTGGACTGACCTCCCTTCACTGCCCACTTACAAAGTTAATTTAAGGTATTGTTTATTCATAAAGCTGTGAGTTGGCAAACACTCATGACCACCTCTGTCACCGTTCCACCACTAGTTCACTCAGGACATCTGACCAAATGTTGTTTTAAGCTCGAAGGTGACCTTCTCTCTACCGGTTCTGCCTCAAAACTGCAGAATAGCATTCATCATTCACACATTTCTCATCTGAAATGTTATGTGTACGCTGTGGCTATAGCTATATTGTGCTGCTGCTGCAACATCAGTTGTTTTTATGAGTTTTACAGAAAAAGTTTACTTTTTTCAAGGAGAGACGCCAGCCATCCTCTGGTTTTATGGTTTTAATTAAACTTTTATTTTATTTTTTTTCCTCGGGCAATGTGGAGAAACGAGGGAGACAGTTTAATGGTTAAAGCTACTTTTCAGATCTGTTCAGGCAAACCTACTTGAACAGGTGAAGGAATCTACCACTCAGCTTGCTGTGGATACCCAGAGATTCTCTTTGATGCAGCTTGAAGGAGGTTGTAGGCTGCGTCTGAGATGATAGCACTGGCGTATTGGTGTGCTTTGTGACAGGCAGAGGAGGTGATTGCATATAAGCTAAAAAGGATGAATATAAACCTCTGGAATGGTTATAAATATAAACCTTTGTTCTGTCCTGTCATTGGGTTCTTTGTGTTTACACTCAGTTGGTTTAGCTGGTACTGAAATTCATATGAACTTAAATGAGTGCACCTATTAGAATGTCATCAGAATGACAATGGAAGAAGAAGAAAAACGACACACAACATTTTCTTGTCATATTCACAAGATAATAGATAACGAACATAATAGTTTAAGACCCAGCAATGTTCGGAACCAAAACAGGATTAAGACGTTTTCATTACTCCACCATTTCAATAACCTGAAATCCTTATTTTATACATTTTATTTATTTATTTATTGAGTGACGTAGTTTTACTGAATTATGTTAAGCTACCTCTCCACAAAGACTCTAAAGTCAATACATCGTCTCAAAAAAGGTAAATTGATAAACAGCTTCAAAGTTAAGTTATTTGACCTCAAATGGCTGCAGAAGGCATGTTGGCAATAAAAATGACTGATAGGCCAGCAGCACTCAAACCTAATAACCCATTTAGATTATAATTGCCAAAAGCCATAAAATAGGTTTTCCTTGAGGATATTTTCTTTCCCCCACCATGTGAAAAATGACATCCCCTCTCACCAAATAACCGATGCCATAAAAATACCTTTTAATAGAGATGCAGTGCCAACCACTGACAGATTTTTCAGACATAACTGTACATGATGATGTGTGTGTCATATTTGTTCCCTGTTTGTATTATCCTGAAAAATTGAAACCTGTGATGGTGTGAGCTTGTTAAAATTAGACCGTCTTTTCAGCAGCGTTTGGCATTTGTGACAACATTGTAAAACAATCTATGACTATGTTCACTGCCAGTGCTGGAAGTAATGTGATGGTGGGGGTGGTGTCTTGACTTTACCAAAGGCAGAAGTCCATGTTTTGTCTCTTACAACCTGTCTAACGTGGCAGATTGGAGTCTGTTCACAGTTTGTTGAGTAATATTTAGGATTTTTTTGTCAGGATTTTTCCAGTTACCAGTCTAATACATACACACATTGTGACAATAGGATTGTGCAAACAGTTGATTTCCTGGCAAGATACATTCACCCTAGTCCGACACCAGTTACTGTTAATTTGTGAAAGTAGCATCACTGTTCGCTCTCCCATCTCTACGGTGAACATTAAGCTGCAAGTTGACCCATTTCTGACCCAAGCTTTGATTACAGCCTCATCCATCTACGACCATTTTGAGAAAGAAAAAAC
This sequence comes from Anabas testudineus, assembly GCF_900324465.2. Taxonomy (NCBI): domain Eukaryota; kingdom Metazoa; phylum Chordata; class Actinopteri; order Anabantiformes; family Anabantidae; genus Anabas; species Anabas testudineus. The sequence goes on along the minus strand of NC_046623.1, from coordinate 17,686,101 downwards.
GGTTGATTAATCACTTGCATGTTCCTGATGAGTGGGAAGCTCCTACTGAAGTGGAGGCAGTTCAAAGAGCCATCTGTTTCCTCTGCGTTGTGTATGGCACTCAGCAGGGGAGTCTTTATTGCATCCTGCAGTGGCCATTTCATTAAAGACGAGTATTGTACTGACGTTTCTTAGTTTTGATGCTTTTTGACTACCAGATCAAACGTGATGCACTTCCAGACAGAAATTGGTAATGAGTTTCCTATGGGGTCACAGTGATATGTGCTTGAGGGAGTAGTGAGATTGGTTGAATTACATGGTAACAGGCCGCCGGGATGAATCACCGTGGCTGAACCTGAACAAATATAAAGCAGGAATAACGCTGGGTAATTCTGCACAGTATTGTGTCTTTGCTTGGTGAAAAGCAATATTGAGTTTCCATATCATGTCTCTCTTATAACTATTCAAAACAAAACAATGTCTACTTGTCACAGGTGGCACCTCTGTAGACATTTTTTTATTTGTTTTTTGATGTTTTTTTTTTCCTAATCATCTCAGCACGTAATTCTGACCCCACTGCAAAACACCAACCAGCTAATTTCCACTAACAGCAGTCCTTTTCTCTAGATTGTGAATTATTTTTTCCCCCTCCCCTTAAGCCCTCCATCATCTGTCCAACTTTGCCATTTGCTTCACTTTGAGAGCCGCCTCAACCATTTTGATTACTCTTTATCATCCCGGCTCATTCAAGGGCAGATGTGCTTATTGCATTAACCATCATAGCCATCGTGCCCAATGTTTCTCCTCCCTCTGCTGCCCATGGCATCACTCTGCCGTCAATCTTATCGCTCGCTAACCCTCTGTCTCCTCCTGTGTCTGAGGCCATTAACTCAGTCACGCAAACACACAGGAGGATCGACTTTGGTGTGAGCTCCAGTCCTGCAGCTGGAGAAAGGCTGAAAAGGGTAATTTTAAGGTGGGAAATACCTATAAGAACATTTATCCGTTTGGTCGTAATTACCCGTGGTTTATTATTTTTTTCTTCCAGGATTTAAATATGGACGCTATAGTTTACCTATCAAAACAAATAAACAGAGGAAACCTAAATTAACACAATCCTGAAAACCAAACCAATCATTTTCTAGTGAATTAGTTTTTTGTTTTTCTTGATTCTTGTGCAGAGGTCTAACTTACTCTAGCGTGTTTGACTTTAATGAGGTTGTCCTAAATAGCTGGTTCATATGTACAATGAACACCTGTAAAATGACAGCATGTGGACTGGAAAAATTTGGCAGTGGTGTTAGCATTTTGTAATTTAACCTGAAGTTTCAGTCCATGTTCAAAGTCTTTTCCATGCTGTGAGATGAAGTCCTGTGTAATTATGCTGCAGCACATTTACACTTCCATTTTAGTTTATCATTTCTAATGAGATGTTTCTTACTTTTGTTGGAAGTCAATAAAAATCAAGTCTTTGAATTTGACTTACACGTACACATACTGTTGACACCCATCCATCCCAGAATGCACTGCACTTTAAACTGCCTGATATCATTGTGAAATAGGACAATTCATGAAAAGTTACCCTCATTTGTTCCACTGTACCTTATTAAGCGACACCATTCAGCTCTACATCATTATGACATGTTTTATAAATGCTCACTATTTAACTAAACGGTTTCAGCAGGGGTGTAAAGTTGTGCAGGTCACATAAAACACCACTGGATCAGAAGTTGCTGTTCAACTCTGCTAGGCTAGGTTAATAAGGACTAAAACCAACCTCGGCTTCCAGGTGTGACACGTCTGCACACACACCTAACGCCCTGCAGGCCTCCCCTGACAGCCCTTTATTTGTTACAGTGGGCTTATTAACGAGTAGACCAACTATCCCCATCTTTCTTTTCGTGTTTTCTTTCCCCAACACCTCTTTCCTCATTTTCTCTGCTCACTGGTCACGTGGCTTTTACCTCATTATGTTGATTTCCTCCCCACAGATTCATTATGGTAGAAGTGTTTGCTGTATGAAATGGATGCCCTGTCCCAGATAGAGATGTCCCCTGGTCCGACTCTGGTCCCCTGCCTCATAAACATCAGTCTCTCCTATGAAAATAGAAAGCTCTCTTTGGCCATGCTCGTCCCCCGCTGTTGTGGTAGTGGGACATTGTCAAGGATACTGCACCAAAAGCACCGTGCTTTCTTGTCCTCCATGGATAAAGCAACAGTCGGCTCAGTGTTTCAGGCTACAGCTAGTTTACTCTTTAAACATAAGCTGAGTAGATTTTTTTTAAGCTTGTGCTACTAATTGTATTGTTTTGGTTTTTGAAAAAAGAAAATATTGCACAAACCTTGTTTGACTATAAAATAATTAATTATTTATAAAATACAGGTTTTTATTATTTGGAGCATAATTGAATTCATAATATAATTTAATTAATACAATACAATTATTATTATTATATTATATAATACAATTTTTGAAGTATTTAAATACCTTTTTTTTCTTTTTGTGTCCACACCACAGACATGTAAACAAAGAAAAGTGAATTAGCTTCACTCGTTGGCAGCTGTAAATTGACAGCAAGAAATTAAATCTGAGCTCAGTGTTTAATCTCTGATCGTATTTGAAGTCTATATTTTGCACATCGGCTTCTTGAAAGCAATATTTCTTACATTGTTTCTCACAGGATTTTATTGTATAAGAAATACAAAGGAAAAGCTGGTCACAGTTAGGACTGGTGGAATGGATATGTTTATTACCTAAACATTATAATATTTGTGTAGTTTTAGAGGCTCTGACGCTCGACCAACAGCCGACTGTCACTGTTCATCTCCTGCGACTTGTGGTTTGTGACACTGTGTGTGAGAGAGAGCACCATCTTATACTGTACCTCACAAACTGTATTTATTTACTTATATTTGTTAGTATTTATTTATCGTATTTATTTATGTTTTATTTACATTTTCTTTTTCTCTTCCTCAATCAGATGAGAACATCTGATACGATAAGTGAAACTGTGTCATTTGCAGCTTTTTATTAGACAGAATGATTAGCTAGATGTTTTCAGGTCCGGTTTCAGGGATGTCTGCATTCTGTTAATTGTCTATGTAAATCTTTAGCGCAGACTGACGCTTGTCTGACTTATACGCCTGATTTTTAAGGTATATAAAAAATGGTGTCTTATTATAATTTCAAATGTAGAAGCTTTTATTTTGTTTTGTCCTGATCCAAAATCACAGTCAGTTTCTACTCGGTCCTCTTCTTTCTGTTCTTTTATTCCTCAGCTTGCTAATGAAGGCTGCTGATCGTTTTCTTGGTGATCTGTGTGCACACATGCACAGCAAGTTGCACACATTCACATGAATGTAGACACACTACTTCTGTCATGACAAAAGCAAAATAATCTCTTCTGAAAGAGAGTGTTTATTCATGCCTAAGAGATTTTGACACGCTTGTCACAACACTGGCATTGCCTATCACTTTGCCTTTTCAGTGTTGAGCTGTACTCCGAGGCACCACAATGGCCCTCTTGGTTTGTCTGTGCAGCTTTAGCTTTTGACGCATGTTGCCCAGCTGGGCACATACGGCTTTACTGATAATTGAAATGTGAGATAGGAGTGAATAAATTGCAATTGTAGTGCCGTTTGGAATTCACTTTCTGTATTTCTCAGCCTATTCCTCTAAAGTGCACACACTCTGGCTTTATTGTTGATGTAAATAACTGATCCCTAATGTTGGCTTTGTTCGGCAGAAGCCATTTTGGCATGCTGTCTTGTCTCTTGTTGAGTTAACAGGTGGTACTGCATAATTTTTGTAGTGTAGCTCTTCGGTTACATGTTCTGCTTTTATTACCGTTCATAACATCACTTTTAAAAGCTGCTGGCAAATGATTCTGAACAACTGAGAAATTAGAAAGTGACAAATTAAAACATTTGGCCCATCTCCTTCATTTCACAATTCTTTTTCATCAGTTTAATGGCTGCATAAAAGGAAAATGCATATTGATGCCAGTGCTTCTGGACCCAACTTTGAAAACTTTGCTTATCAGATGTTTTTGTCAAAGCTGGGAACCAATTACTAACAAGTGAGATTCTTCACATCTGTCACTGCAATTGCATTTTAGACAGCACCCAAGTGATGTATTTACTTGATGCTCTTGCTTAGTAGTAAACTGCCTTTTATACATGATGGAAATGCATTGCTCTGCCTGTCTCCATGCAGATCTCTTTCTTTCCCCCTGCACCCCCCCACGCGATAGACCACTTTCCTCTCCGCTATCTTTCACCCTCATTTCTCTCTCGCTATGCCCCCAATATGGTGCAGACGGGGATTTGAGTGACTCTGTCAAGCTTCTCTTTCCATTCCCCAGTCTGTGTTAAATTGGTTCAGAGCTTAAGTAGAGTGTGAGCCTGGAAAAATAAATAAATAAAAATACAAGTGTCACCTCGAGGCAAAGTGACCCTGGGTAGAAAAAAAACAAATACACATACACACAGTTTGGGTCCGAGTCCAAAATGTACATATGGCTGTTTCCACTTCTCATCCAGTGCAGCATCTTTCATATAATATATTTATAGTTATTTGAACATTCATTGCCAGTTTATTACATTGTATGTGGTGAAGTCATGTATATTTTCATATACGCATATTTTTCAGGATCTTGACTTTGATGTATTGCATTATAAATATAACTTGCATACATTCTCTGCTGTAGATTACAAAATGCAGTTCTAACCTCTTTTCATCACTGTCAACGTGTGCATTCACATATCTCACATAATCTAATATAATGTAAATATTTTAATTACGTGCACTAACAGATTTTGTTTGGCTGGCCTGTTCACCAGATAAAGTCTAGTTGCTGAAGTAGAAATGAGAGCAGTCACCTTGATGTGTAGCACTACTCCTCACATTAAAGTAGTTATTGCTTAACCATTTAAAATGTTTTAGTAATGCCAGAGCCAAAATTGAATTATAATTTGGGAAAATTGCCAGAAATGCTTCAGTTGCCCTTTGAGGTGGACTTTTTACAAAATCAAAGTCAAGGAAAAAACTATAATAATAAGATTATGATATTAAAAAAAGAACACTATATAATCAGCACATTAATTTTATAATATCAGAGCCCTTCCCAAGATAAGATTTTAGACCACCTTCCAGCTCCTTATGCACTTAGTAATTACTGGATAATTTGGATTGCAGTATTGGAGAATCGCAGTTGGCACTCTTAATGCGCGGCATGAAACGTTTGCTTTTATGTCTTTCTGCTTAGGCATAGGTTATCACACAGGGACTAGAGCTAAATAATACCGAATCACGCACATAAAGTTCAGCTAAAATAGGTACATTTTTCATGTTTCCCAGCTCAGCTCAGCAGTCACTTCAGGCTCTGCCTCTCGTCTGCCTCTCTGTTTCCTCCTGATCTTGCTGGGAATAGATACCTGAACAGTACCTTCACCGTCCTGTGTAATATGAGCTGTCAGATTATACATTTCCACTCTGCCAGCCTGACAGTTTGACCAGAGGGCAAAGACCGAGCCCACACTGACAAGTTGTGCAGCACTGTGTGCTGTAGCAACTGATTTGCTCATCTCTGACTGAATGACGGCCCAGAAACTCACATAGCCCTCTGTTTGACCAGGGCACTTGAGCTTCTTAAACTTTAAACACTCATATCAACAAAGAATGTCAAGCTCCAAAATATCTTGTTTCTGTCTTGCTTTTCAGCTTTTGAAGATAAGAAGCCACCATGTCACCGGCTGCAGTAAGCTCAGAGTTGTGATTGATTTACTCGCTGTTCATATAAAACGCCTCCAAATAGTTTCTCTTTTCTTTTGGTGAAGGTCACTCTGGTTTTGCTATGCCCAATAAACAGCGCTTCTAAATCGCTGACATCTTGTCCATGTACAGTATATGACCAATTTAGTGCTGATTTACAGTAACATTGGAAGAAATACATAATATATAGAACAGCAGGCAGGCACTAGATCCTCTTTTTCTCTGAGCAGGCATTTTCTTTTTTCCACATATTTCACGGTCATTTCATACGATCAACATGAGAAGCTACTATAGCTCCAATATATTGAATGACACTGTGCCCTTGGGGCTCATTATTAGCAAGTACAGCATCTCCGTACCACAGGACCTATTTGCATCATCGAGTCATTGTTCCATAAGTCGCTGACCATGTAGAGTGTTCTAATTCTAAAACCCTAGGGGAGTAACGGCCTCGACATCAGCCTTGGGGAAGTCATCAGTCCATGTTATTGTTTTTAAGCTCGTCTCACGTGATTTCCTCCAAGAACAGGAGCAGTATGGATGGATGCTGCTGACCTTTTTGCTTTAGTGCCTATGTTACAGGTATCACTGATGGTAGCACCAACAGCAGCTTTATCTTGAAGTGAGACTTCATCTGGTTATAGTGTCAGTGCTGTTCCTGTGCCTGCAGCTGTGATTCACAATGATGCTGCTTATTCTGCGGCTGTAATCTACAATTTACTCCTGAATTAAACTAGCATTTTTACCTAAAGGCTGAGTAACTCTTAAGTGTACCAAGGTGTAGAGTCTAGATTTGCCTGTAATCTGTAACTTTATTAGTTGATTGAAGCATACAAGTATACCCAGTGTACTGTACATCTAGTAAAATATATAAAGTTATTTATGCAAGAAGGCTTTTTCTCCATCTTTCTTGTTCTTATTTGTAATATTAAATTAGTTTTTACATTTCTGAGGCTGCTATCAGTTTACAATAAATGGCCATGAACATTTTCAGTGTCAGTTGACTGACAGCTTGTAAAGGAGAGAGTTATTCTTTGACTTTGCAAGTAGTTTAGTGTTGTACAACTTGTACAGTATATTTGATAAAATATTTAAATTACAGCACACTGTGTGTTCAGATAAATCACTGTGGGGTTAATAAAATATGAGATGCCAATATATTATTACTACTTCTCTTTGCTGCAGCACTTGAGTGTGTATAGGACACTCATTAAATTTCTCATTGCATTTCCAAATGCACACGTTTTCTCCCAGCTCTTTAATGTTGTGTAGCTCGACACAAGCCCACAGTTGGGTCTCCGTTTTTGAAGACCATCAACAACAGTCCATCAGTTAAAGTTTAAGAGAGGGACATGATTCATTATCCAGTTATAAAAACTTAAAACAATACATTCTTGAATAAAATAATAATACTACTTCTTTAACGAGTTATTTTTCTTCAGACTTGACTTTGCTGCTGGAATAACATTCACCCCGAAAAGTACAGACCTTCTACATTCTTTATGTAACATTGGAGATTTAGTTTGTGGAGGAGTGAAATGTGATCCCTGGCCTTGCTCATTATCATGCAAAACAGTTGCATTATTCAAGTTCACTGCACGGCAATGTGAGATCTTTTCAGTGACGGATACTGTTTCATATGAATTAGTCACTCACTTCAAGTGAATTACTTACAACTGGGTGGAAAACAGAGTTGCTTATTACTCATGATACTTATGCTGTAATTTGTTTGCTTCCCTCCTCTCAGAGCTCACTCATCTGCATTAATTTTCTACATTATAAGCATTTGTTTGAGCAAATGATTCGAGGCTTTGTGTCTTACTAAAAGGCCACTTTATTGAACATTTGTCTGCTCAACTGGTGAAACCTATGACCTTATGGGGACAAATGACTCCTTAGTCATTAAAAGACTACTGCTGTTCAACTCAGTTCACTGCAAAACACTTTTATTGCCAGCAGACCCTTAGTTAAGACAGAACGACATGCTCATTAGTATTCATGTGTGCATGTGTGTGAGTGTAATTAATAGCTAAACTGCTAATTGGCATCATTGAACATGTGGCCTATTCTAGTACAAGAAGAGTTGTAATCTTCAGTTTTAATGAGGAATGTTTGTAATGTTCACAAAGCATGTCAGGAAAATTATATTTGCCTTCATCTCAGGAATATCTAATACTTCTGAAATATGAACTACATGTTTACACAGGTGCTGCTTCACCTACGTGAAATAATTGGAATTCTTAACTACTTGTTAATGGTTGGTTAGGAAGCACAAGGTGCCAGATTCTGTGTGAGAAACTTAGTTTTAAAAATAAAAATACACAGCTCATCCTAAAGAAGCCTGCAATAGTATCAATACTGTTTAATACCTTGTTTCCTTATCCTTTGTTTTCTTTCTTGTTACTCATACTATTTTTTTATGTTGTTGTTGTTGTTGTTGTTGTTACCTCAGACAATGATGGCAACTCTTATGTACAGGAACAGCAACTCTTGAGACAGTTGAGATCTGAATTCAACTCTATGGGGGCACTTGAAGTGTTCTAATGGCCCCCTTATCTAGTTATACGTTGTCATGTCCATTGTGACCAGAGCTGATGTCTCCTACCTAATCTGTGCAAGACACGCTATTCTTCTCAGCGCCTGTGTCGTGCTCACATTCTCGGGCAGAAAGGACAATAATTGAAATCTTGAGTGGCAGGTCACTTTCATAGTAAACAAACACTGCATGCTTTAGCTTCAGTAATTGCTTTTGAAGAGTGGCTACATCACTACTCTGGGACAGCTGAAAACACACACACACACACACACACACACACACACACCATAAATAAACATGGGGGATATAGCACAAACACAGCTCTTTTCTGCGGGGTCATTTGCAGTGGAACACTGCAGCAGTGGTTGGCCTCGGAGCTTCAGTGACAGGGCCAATGCTCTCTTTCTTCCGTGACTGACACACACACACACACACACACTGGGGTCTAGGCCCCAGAGCTCACCGAGCGACTTCCATCTCTTCCTTCTTTTCTAGCACATAGCGGAGCAATGGAGCAACCATCCCTGCAGCTACACCTGGGTCTCTCTCAGCTTCTTCTCTCGTTGGTCCCTGGAGCCTCAGCCTAGCTCTTCAGGCCCTCCACTCGTTCCTCCTCTTCCCCCCTGCTCCTCTCCTTTATCCTCCTCTCTTCCTCACACTTCTCTCCTTCTGTCCTCATCTAGTTATTCACTCATCCACTTCACTCTTCATCCCCGAGGCCCCATCCAGGTCTTCCATGTTCTCCTCTCTTATCCTTTTCTTGCCTCTCTACCCACCCGTCCTGTTTCAACCCTTTTTATCTCAGTGCTTTTTTATTTATACTACAGACTCGAACCTTGCTGGGCAGGGTCCTGGATCACAAATTATCTAACAGTCCGATTCAAGTGGTGAAGTAGTAGCATTGGTGGAACAACTTGTTTCTTGATTTGTTCTGGGCCTGTCGTCCTGCTGAACAGGATTCAGTCCAACACAGAAGTTCTTGCTTCACCCATTGAAGTTGTTTCTGCCTTCAGAGAAGCTCTGTCTCCAAGAAATGTGTGTATTACAAAAACTTAAATCTGCCTAAAGAAATCTCTTCCTTTGATTCCCCCCCCCCCCCCCTCTTTTGCATTCACTCTCTTCTTTAGGTTTCTACTTCTACCTTCCCTTACTTTCCTTGCTCTTAATCTTCAGTATTATAGCTGTATACCTTCATGATTACAGTACTTTTCTCTTCCCTTTTCTTCCACTTTCCTGACTTTATTGTTCTCTTTCTCTCATCTACCCTTTTTCTTCTGCTGACACCCTGGAGGCGAGCTCACTCTAGTCAGTCAGTGTATTGAGTGCTCCCTCTTTTCCCTGTGTTCCAACTCTGCTTATTATCACTGTGCCTCCGTTACATCCTAATCAGTCATCCAGCAAGCCTGCAGTAATCTAACACAAAGAGACACTTTCTGTCTCCTGAGTTTTGTGACAGTGATTCAGGCCACTGCGTTGCTTCAGCAAATCGTTCTCAGCTGCCGAGTGCTGACTTTAACCTGTAATATCTCCATTGTGTTAAATTATCATACTACATGTGAATTTACCTGTGAAGCTGCAGAACTGGTCAAAGGCATTAGAAAACTTAACTTAACTTGTTTCTGGGTCATTGTTTTTAGGGTCCATGTTGTTCTAAATGAAACGGCAAATTTCTTCAGTAATTGCCTTCAACTGTGAGTAGTTAGGGGCCAGTTTGTTATATTATCATTAGCTTTAATTTTGACTAATTGGACCTTTTGGTAATTTTTTTTTCCCTTTTTTTTCCAGATTTCAGACTTTGATTCATGTATTTCATGAACTTAGCCAGTTAGCAAGCAACACCCCTAATTGCCCATTGAATTTGGGTCATATCTGCGGTTGTGTAATAATGTAGTTGTTATTACTCCATTAATTTTTTATTCTCCTCATTTTTCGATTGAAGCTGTATTTTGCATTAGTCAGTTGGCTGTGCTTAGAGCTGCAAAACGGTGCAATCTGATCTGTACACACAGTATTTAATGCTTATCTTGGATGTAGTCAGTAGGGGAGATGTGCCTCTGACTGCACAAGATGCTTAATTACTCCAACAGGTGCTTTCCACTGAGTCTGGATTGATGCTTCAAGAGCACTCAATTAATCGAAGCCCATTATCAATAACAGACTGTGAATCATCCCTTAGATGTTCTGATTTAATTTGGTGACACACAAGGATCAACAGTGTTAATTAGAGATTTACTACAAGGTAGGTGCATCAGAAATAAATGTGAGCATCTGGTATGATTAATTTATCACATACTGAACGACGACCCCATAGGCTTTAACTCACTCGCTGGTCTGTAACTGAGGCTTAAATGAGCAATTCATATCACATTAAGAAGTAATATATTTCATGGTTCTCTGAAGGGAGCACACATGATAGACATGAGTAGGAATTAGCAGGTATGAAGAAAAATGAGGTGATGTCTCTGTCCTAAAGCAAATTACATGTACACACTGACCTTGTGTATAATGGGTTAATGACAAACTGAAGCTGTGCAGAAAACTGCAAACAGCAGAAACAGACTTACATACACATCCACATATAAATTCTTGCACACACACAAATGCAATCGTTTTTCTAATGCGATTACCACTGCAGACATTTATAGACCCAGTTAATCTAACAGCACGAGCGGTGCACCATTCCATATATTTGTGTTTAATTCCAATTAAACCTGAGCTGTGGACAAACTAATTTTCTAAACCAATTACTCTGGAAGGTGATAAAATTCAGAAGCAACCTTTGAACAACCTTTTTTTCCCTGAAATCTCTAACCACAATAAAACACTGATATACAGCTCTGCTGGCCACATGGCAACATGGTCGCAGTAAACTGCTGTTGACACTTGTCAGATTTATGTTTGTGGAAAGTACAGCTGTGCCTGACAGCCTGCACTCAGTCTTTCTTAGGCTAAACAGTTAATAGAAGTAAAACTAAGTGCTCTCCAGGCTCCATATCAGTAACTGCTCAATGTGAAACACTGAGCATCGTGGATTAGTGGCTCCATCTTTTACTGCACTCACATTTTCTTTAACAGGCAGGATTGGAATCTTTGGGAATTTACAGTAAACCACTTTGGGGCATGAACATTATATAGGTAAATAGCTTTTACCAGGATTATTATGGTATATTTATGAATATTAGAATATTACAAACAAATTCTACAGCTATAAGTTCCTTCATAATTTTGACGGTCTCATCAGGGTCAGCAGATGCAGTCTGACTAGTAGTATTGGAAAAGTACTGATCATAATCATGTCAAGTGATGTCACCCTTCTTGATGATTGTCATTATACTGTCATAAAATAAACTTAATCCTCTTTTAGAACATAAATTATATAATAATTATATAACTCCAATAAAAACAATACTTAAAACCTAACATGGTGCTCGAATTGCACAAGTACCTGTGGTCAAAAAATATTTCCATGAGAACATGCTCTACCTTTATTGCAGATTTAAAGTCACTCTGATTTTTCTATGATTAAGACCTTGAAATCTCCCCCAAAACTCCCCCAAACCACCCCTGCATAGGACCTATGGAGCCCTGTTAACTCCAGGTCTTTGATCAGTCAAGCCAAGAGCGTCCTAAAATCCTGCCTCTGACTGCAGTTGGACCCCCTTCTAGAGAAGCCTTGCCTCAGAGTGCGGCTCCCCTGCTGGTGTGAACCATAGATCCGCTGACTGGCAGATCCAGAGTTCCCACTTCATGGGATAAAAGTGGATATCCATGTGCACGAGTCTTAACATGTAGGTTTCATATTATGTTTTTCAAATGGGCACTACAGTAAATTCCCTTATTTGCCATTGTTGGCTTTGTCATTGATTCATATTTTTTTAAACAGACGGAAACATGTTTACTGTCATTTGGACACATATACAATTTATATTTACTTATACTTGATGTCGTTATAGCATAATAATCACTTACCTATACTGGAATCATATTGCAACCTGAATTCATTTAATATGTTTACAGTTCCCAAAGACAAGACACGTCTAAATGGACTCACTAAATATCTGTGGGGTTTCTCACATTTCTTTACTCCTCCATTACCCTCCCCAGAGCCTCAATTACTACAAAAGGCCAAGCTTGTCAATATGTAAGACATGTTCATTTTCCCTCTGAAATGGCAAATTACTTCCATGAAGCACCGCATTTAAAATGCTGATTTATCAAGGTCATAATATGAAATAAAAAATGGAAATAAAAGGAAAGAGCAATAGACTAAGTGTGTAAACCATGTAAGACATGCCAGAGATGTCCAACCCATTTACCAGTGAAGATGAAACTGATTGTATTTAACCTCTGCAATGTACGCAGTTTATGTGGCTGTCAATCTAAAAATTACAAATTCCTAGTGTGTGAAAGATTGAGAGTCTATCACATTAACAGATTGGACTGATAACAATACAAGTCCACCTCGATGACCCTGTAGAGGGTTACAAATCAGTGCAAACTACAGGAAAAAAACTTTTGGTAACCACTCTGCCCTTTATAATCTTATATATTTTTAATCTTCAGTCTACAGTCAGACTCATAGAAAGAAAAATCAATACTGTTGAAAATATTTTCAGTCAAAAATGTTACAGCTCCAGAGGTTCAGTTTCTTCTCCATAAACAGAATGACCTCTCACCATTAGCCATGCTGGGCTACTATATCTGTTTGTCTCCTGCCTGAGAGGTGAACTGAGGAGTCCTATTGCAGAGTGGGATGTGACCTACTCCACAAAAGCCCTCAGCACCACATGTGGAGTCCTGCTTGACACAAGGGACCTATGAGAGAATAGTGACCTCAGGTCTCACAGCATGAAGGGACACTCTATGAAGACCAATGTCCAAACTGTACAATGAAAAGTCTCTAGACGACTGTTATCGTCTTCATGACTTTTTTTGAGGTCCTTTCCTCATTGTACTTCTGGAGTCTTTCTTCACCTAAGCTCACTCATCTCAGTGTTTCTCACAGCATTGGATTTTACTTGTGGTGGTTGTGGCCAACCGTGGGAGGGATATAAACCCAACCCGAGTTTATACAGTATATTGTAATATATATTGTTGTACATTGCAGTGTTGCTATAGCAATATCTCTGATTATTTAGAGGTGTGGGTGTTTGGGGTGTTGTGTTGTGCCTTTCACTCTTAATTAGTTAAGGGATAGAAAGTAGATGCTTTGCTAGCTTGTATATTATTTTTATATTGAGAGCCACCTCATAATCTTAAAGAACCCAATCTAAACACAACACAGAGTAAATTTTATATCTAAATAGAAGATTATTACACAGACTATAATATTTGCTGTGAGAAATGACTAGTCCAGGGCAGGGAAGATTCATTCTTACTTTTCTCTTCCCAAAAGGCTAAAACTCATAGGGAAACGAGGAAGCATGGAAATCAGCGTGTCTGCTGAATGTAAAAATGCCAGCTGTGTGCGATCGTTCTCAGCCAAAAGCCATGCTCATTGTCCACCCAGTGGAAAACATTCCCTAGGTGCCCTGCTGTGCTGGAAATGAATGGACTTGACTTGATCGCGGCTAGCTTTGGGTTTAGCCGTGTTCTGTGCCATGCTGGTTCCTCAGTTGTTGGGGTGTATGCATATCTATCCACACCTGTGTGTGTGCGTGGACTGGTACAGTAGGCAAGACAGTGCCGTGAGCTTGTTACAGCAGCTGATGAATGGATTTCCGCTTGGGTGCGAGAGGAGGTAGCGGTGGTTTCCGCCTGAGGATGTTCCTACCCAAAGAGCAGGTGGGACTGCAGGACGCAGCCTCGCAGAGCACTGAACACTTCCCTAGGTAGCTCATGATGGCCTCAAACTAGGCAAACACTGTTCATCATGATCCTCCCGCTGCCAAGCTCATAGAGCACTGGAACAATATTTGGAAAGTGTAATTCTTGATAGTCTTTGTCTGAGTATGAGGGTTCTTTTTTGCATGCATGTTATACACCATTAGTTTTACATTCGCCTTCTCAGTGTTGATGCCATTTCACTTCTCAGATTTTGTGAATCCATATTCATTGCGTTGCAAAGATGTTCTTTATAGTGTTAATGTTTAATAAATGAGTAATGAATCTAGATCTAAATACCAGCAATGAAATGCTGAAATATCAAGTTTACTGCATATGAATGTTACATATACACTACAGCACAAAGATTTGGGATCACTTGCAAATTTCTTTGTTTTCCAAAGAAAAACACATTTTCATGCAATTCACAAACAATTTTATCCTTTTTACAATCAATCAAATTTAATCACAGGAATTTTAAAGAACAATTTTTTGCATAGAGGCCTATTATTAGCAATTGTCAGTCCTCTGTATCAGTCTTCCTGGTATGTCTGCTAATTCAAGTTAATCATTTTAAAAAGCTAATTAATTATGAGAACAGCATTTTGCAAATGTGTTTCTCAGCTCAGAGCGGTTGTACTAATGGAGCAAGAAAGGGAGCTTAGTTTAGTGGACTTCAGCAGCTGTTTGTTTACAGGTTCCAATAGGTACCAATACCCAGAAAGAAAGAAAGACATTCATTGTTGTCCTTAGTAGAAAACTTTGGGATTCTGGACTTAATGGTAAAATTGCCAATAAAAACAAAAGACTGAGATGGGCAGACAACGGATACTAGAAGACTGGATGAAGGTGTTGTCTACAGATAAGTCCAAGTTTGAGGTCTTCGGATCAAACAGTAGAACATTTGTGAGACTCAGAACAAATGAACGGAAAAGTGCTTAATAACTCTAGTCAAGTATGGTGGAGGCAGCACAATGGTCTGGGTGTTTTGGAGTAATTAAATAAGAGATTGCACAGAGTGGAACAGTCCTTGAGTATTAGCTGTTTTGTGCTGATCCAGGACCTGAACCTTTGCACGAGGTCTGAGTTCTGTAAACTGTAAAAACAGGTCTAACAGAAAAGTCACTGGTTTCACTGTTCAGTTCTCCGGTTCTCCCAGTAATACAGTACCAGTAGAGTTTTACTTGAATTTCAGAAGATCTGTGTGTACTTGTGTTTGTGTTTTTGTTTAGTATTATTTATTCAGACGTAGTAGCAACAGGACAAAACTGCGAGAGGTTTAAATCTCAGGTCACTGGAGAAAGATTTTCTATTTTTTTCTCAGAGAAGGGCTCTTAACCACTCCACCCTCTCTGGGCATGACATCAAAAGTGACTTGTTGAGATGCATATTTCTGAAGGATACTGTTGTCTTAATATTCCTCCTAGTTTCTTCCCCATCTCAACTCTATGCTTTCAGTGAACAAAGAGCAGTGCTGGTGTTACAGGAAAGCAGCTGGCTCTCCACATGATGAAAACACTGGGACTCGGCTTTGATGTTCTAAGCCTTTTTTGCTGTGTGGTTCAGGTGTGTGTAGGTTTGCGTTTCTGTCTTCAGTGGGTATTAAAACCACGTCATCCCACGTCTTTGTTGTTGTGCTTCTTTTGCCTGATCACATTGGTGTTTATTAATTAAAATTACTCACTTTTTTATGTTAGAGATTTTTTTTAAGTTAAGTATGCACTTATCTTCCTTCCATCTGTCTTCCTTTCAGCCTCGCTTTCTGCAGTTAGGATTTCCAGAGTACAGCCAATGTGACATTTGAAAGACTTTCATTATAATTACTGTTTGAGGACAGTCATTATGCTGTGACAGGGTACAGTAATAGTATTGGTTTAATGTTACTTGCAGAGTCATAATTCTCCTGAAGTGCGATATTTCAAAAGTGAAGCTACTTTGGCAAATGTATTCTCTTATTCATCTAATGTTGGCTGAATTTAAGGAAGTATGGCAGCCATGACAAGCCTATTTCATTTTGTCCTTAAAGTACATGTACTTCTTTGTCCCAAATTCAACAAGACATATAAGCCACCTATAACATTAGCAGAATTTCAAACTTGTAACCTTGAAGAAACTAGTCGCACCTCTTGATGTAATGGCATTAAACATCCAAGCTGAATATTGGTGTCATTTAACTGTACTTTAAATGTATTAATACTACTGGTACTACTTCAGAACTAAATTTGCCATCAATTGATGTTGTTATGTCTTTTCGATCATTTCACTATGGGGTATTTTTTATGGTCGGTTGAGATTGGAGTAAGATAAAAATCTGTATTTTTGTTTACTCGGTGCAGTCAATTCACTTTATTTATCTGTGGGATTCTTTAGACAGATGTCTCATAAAATGGTCCTCTGTGTATGTGAAACTGAAATGGTCCAACATTACCACAGCAGCACAACTGCTCTGCACAAGTCTCACAACAAAACATTAGGGGATGACAGTATATAGTTAATGCTCATTCCTTTTAACATTGGGGTAAAGAACCTTTGGCAGATAAATAAAACAAGCACATGTCTGATTATAATCAGCCCTAGCCATGTTGGCATTATTGTTAACAGCCTCTCATGAAGGATAAATCGCTAGATTAATCGACTATTTGGAAAAGTAATTAAACGATTAATTAGCCCAAATAAAATGTTGGGTTTTTTTGTTTTGTTTTTTAAAGGTCTCTAAAATTTGTTTTACTTAACTTCTTGGACATGGTTTGTGTTTTACAGATGGCTGTTTAAGAAAAGCATTAACCTGTCAAAGACATTTTTCCAAAATATTCTATGTGGGAATCAGGACACTCGCTCATTATCACTGTCATCTTTTCAAAGTTAACACTATCTGAACGTTCCTCCTCGGCCAAAAGGGACATCGCCTCTTTTAATAGCTGACAATCTTGAGCCTGAATAGTACATGGAAAATGAGCTTGAATGCACCATTTGATGGCATTTAGAATTAATGTTCCTTGGAAGACGTTGGATCTGAGATTCTTGGCCAGATCAATCTGCATATTTTCATGGCAATTATATGGTAATTTCAGAGGGGAAGTCTTGCATTCATGAATACTGCTCATCAATCACAATGCCACATTAAAAATTCAGATTTTTGTAGAACATGTCATACACATGGCCTACTGTGGCTATCCACAACAGCATGGATCAACTGTTGAAAGTACCAGTTTACTGTAAGAGAAAAACGAGACCAGAGATTTGATTCTCACTCAGGCTTTTATTGATGAGCCCAAGGCTAGGTAAACGAAAGAAAGTGTGCACGTTGAACACAGATTGATCATTCTGAATCCTACTGTACTGCTAGAGTAGCCTGATCTTTACATCACAAAGTATATTCTCCGCTTCACCACATGTCAACAAGTAAATATACTTAACACGTCTGTGAAAAAACTATGAAAAAAAACTTTCAGTAAGCCCTGTATCTGTTTCCATGGATGATTTTAGGCTAAATAGAAACGGGACTACATCAGAAGACATGAAATAAATCATGTAAAATTGGAATTGATAGGACAGTCAGGGGATTTACAGACACAACATAAGTAAGTTTTTGCACTTTACCTTTTATCTATTTGTAAAATTATAAAGAAAATGAATAGAACCAGGTATATATTTCTTAAATTTGCCAATTTTCTGTCATTTCCTGAATTTGCTGTCATGACTTTCCTCACTCCTTTAAGGAGGTGACTAAAGAAAAAGAAAATCAATGAAGGACAACTAATTAAGTAAAATGGAGCAATGGTCAGTATAAGATTTAGATTTACATTGAGGCACCATTTTATTTTTTCATGTTTAAAATAGCGTATTCCATGTATGGAGATGATAATTTTAGTGTTTATGCTGTCATTATGCCTGGTATTTCAGGGGCTAAGCAGACTAATGGGTAGATCTCCCAGAAGCATGCTGAGATTTATGAAAATATTAGGGCGAATCTAATTGCCATTTCACTTGACATTATTATTGAGTCAGGCATCTTATGATTTCTGGTTGGAAAGCTTGCCCTCCCTAATCAGGAGTGAGCATGTCAGTAAGACACCATACCTTTTTAATAAAAAATCTGAAGTGGACAGCATTTTGGACATCAGGACCAGGCTAAAAAGACATATGGTTATAGTACCAAACAACATTTATGTATTGTGGATGTTTGAGAGTTGCTGTTTTCAGTGACATTTCATGCTTCTACGTTCTACGTATGTTTAAGACCAGACCACAGACGGCCACTAAATATGATGCTGGACTCATTGAGGAAAGAGCAAACAATTAACCCAAGATTAATGTCAGTTTCCCCCAACAAAGTGGGATTGAAACTGTTTACCTGAGCTGTAAATTAGATCTTGGGCATGACAACTTGCAGCATTTAGAATGGATCACCAGGTGCCCAGACATCTGTGTGATTCCCTGAAGGGTTAGAGGGGTGTTTGTGTGTGTCTGCATGCATAAAAATTTGCATCTGTGTGTGTGCTTGTGTAGAGTGATGCGTGAGTGACTTGAATTATTTACAAAAGCCATGGAGAATGGTTCTTCCAGCAGTCTTAGTACTAAAGCAAACAGAAGGAAGACTTTGGGATGACACAACAGGGTGAGAGAGAGGGGGCAGTAAAAAAGGACGGTGCAGAAAAAATAACAGTCTGAAAAGACCACACAGAAGAACAGTGAGGAAGTATTTCTCATTCTGATTAAATCATGAAGTGGCTGCAGTAGCAGCAGCAGACACAGGCATATGTCCAATCGTGAACGAGCACTGCAGCACTCGGCGGAGAAAGAAATCACACATGCTTTAGCAATGGAAATTACAGGTGGGAGTGAGTGAGGCCGATAAATAGAGGATGCTATGTACCAAGTGTGTGTGCGTTTTCATCCATCTGATTTCTTCAGTCTCTCATCTGTTTAAGTGGCACTCCACCAAAAACAAACAAAAGCTGATGTATTTTATATTACACCTCGCTGAAGTCCACAAACTGAAGACTTTCACATTTCCATTCTGACTACACATTCATGAAACATCAGATTTTTACTGTCTTATTTTATTCACCTTTGAAGTAAATAAAGCAAACTTTTTGTTGTGTTAATTTAATCACAGTGTAGTTTTAAGTATTGAAGACTTATTATTATGTACCTGACAGGTTGACTTGACACTGTGTTTAATTCAGTAGTCAAGCTTTTTAAATGCAGTTTGGTGTTACAGAAATTATGTAAACTGATTGTGTAGACACAGAATTGTGAGTGCGCATTTCTGCATCTTTAATAGCTGATATCTCTGGACTTTGTGGCCTTTTGAACATGGGTAATTTTTCATTTTAACCTTTATTTATCATTACACTTCCCCTCGGGAGGCACTCTGTACAATCTCAGTCGAATCCACTAAATAGCTCCTGTGGAACAGGTGGGTGGTTAAGCACCTTGTACAAGGACACCTTGACAGCACTGTTTGAAGAAAGGGGGGTGCAATATTACTCATTATGTCCTGCAACCAACCAATTTTTCCTGCTCTATCCAGGGAATTATTACCAAAAAACCTTCTTGTCACAATGGTGTTTGTTATTCTCCCTCCTGCCTACATTTTTCCAGCCAGGCTGTAGATTCGCACCAGCAGCCTTGTTGTTGTTATAACCTTCATTTTCCTGCTACTTTGACCGTGTTGGGGCAGTATGTAAAAAAAACAAGGTGTATTTTCAGGCTTAATCGCTTTGGCAGTGTTAGTGGAGTTAAGTTAGCAACACATATTAACCAGAGATACGATTACTTTCTGGTTATTGGGAGAGAGCTGTCATTTTTAATTACTGGCGATTGCAGCAGGTATTTAAACATCCAGTCTTTAATCCTGTTGTAAACAAACTGTCCTTGGTGGTATTCTTTATTTATTCTGCTTCTGAAGCTTTCTACTCTCAGTGTTAGACGTCTTAGCTATGATGGCTCTCTCTGTTCCTGCTAACAATTGGTTCTTTCTTGCACTGATTCCAAACAAAACTGTAATCAAACTGCCTTCTTCCTGTGGCAGATGATTATTTCTAGGAGATTGTGCATGAATAGAAGTAAAACGTGTCATGACTATGTGGAGGCAAAGTAACTGTTGTCAGTGGGTGATCACTGCTCACTACACACACTGCAGCAGTTAATCTGATGTTTATCGACTTGGAAATGTTGCTGTGATTAAGAGGTTTGTTTCATTAGTCTCATGTGGTCATTTGTGCCCAGATGTGTTTCCCGTGATTCAATTTCTAATGTTAGACTACATCTTCAGCAGTGTTGTTACTGTGCTTCACATCAGCTTCAACTGTTACTACCATGAAGGATAAGGGAATTTTTAGCACTGAGCTAAATTGATATGCAACCGAAACACAAGTTTGACTTCATCTCGTGCAAAATATGTTTTATAAGTACCACCAACTGGGTTTTGACTGCTGTCAGCAAGATTTTTTGTTTTCTTATGCACTAAGATTTTTCTCAGTTTCTCAGTCTCTAACAAGTTATTTCCTGTACTCTTTAAATATTACGTTTCTCCAACTGTGAACCTCTTTGATTTATTGAGCGTAGTAAAATACTTCCCATTTGTCTGTTGAGGCGTGTTAAATCTGATGGAAGGAAGTGAAACATTTTTATGAACTGGTCACAACATTAATGTGATTAACCAAGGACTGGATAAAGAGTTGAAAATGCAGTCCTTTCATCACTCACTCAATGTATTAATCTAAGTGCATAAATTAATAACCCTTTTATACCAAGAATATCATAAATACTGAGGTGAAATGAGAAGATTAAAATTTTTATTGACACGTGAAAGTAAGGCTTGTTTGATATAATCTTTAAATGTTTGTGTGGAGTATAGTGGAAATTGGACCAAATTTGAGCAATCAGTTTGATACAATATCAGATACTTAATTAAAACATGAACTGAGAGTTCCTCCTCAGAAAGGAAATTTGTATTAATTAGAAAGGAAACAAAATATCATTATCTACCTGTATTATTTTTCATAAAATATCCCTGTAAAAGTGTGTTTGTATAACAAAGTCATGTGTGATCGTCTAGGTGTTTATCACTTGTAGGTCATGCTGCAAATCATGTTGTGGAAACACAATGCATAGATGAGATGAACAATACTGCACTTAAACAAACATATTAAGGTATTTAACTAGAAATGTTGTAGCTTGGCCATCTTAAAACTGCAAATAATACCTGTCTTTTTGAAGCTTTGGCTGGATAATTATTGATAGATACCCCTGTCTTCCACCCCTAGAGATGATGGCAGTTAATCCACTGTTTGGAATAGTAATTGCTTGGATTTTCTTTTTTCATTATTCATTAATTGCCCCCCATTGATTAATTTTTACAGATGATGAAAATGCTCTAGAGACATGAGTTTGCACAACATGTCTCTGTATTGCCTGCTGCTGCAGTGTGAGCTATCATAAGTGCTAAGATGCCACTAACCATTTTTAATGAGCCCTTTAATTTTCTTCAGTCATAATGTAGGTTCAGGCATGTGTTAAAATTACAGTTACTCTGGTAGTACACTATCATAAAAATAAACACTGAAATAACTATAAGAGTGTAATAATACACAGTTGTAGATTAGGTAATCAGATGCTTGACTTGGGTATGAATGTAATAAAGCAAAAACAGTCTTAGTTCAGTGTTTAAGTAAAAAGAACGTTTAGAAGTTTATTGATAACTGTCACATTTTCTCACTGTCAATGGTGGCGGCTGCAAATTATATATAAATAACGACATCGTTAGGAAGGCAGGTTTGCTGATGCATATTTTCATGTGTTTAATAAAGGCTTTTTTAATATTAAGCAATTGAATCTGTTATGTTACATCCTACCCAACACTGTATTAATGCTGCAACTAGTAACATAACACTATCTCAAATTGCGCACAGATTATATGCAGTACAGTACCCAAATAAATGTATTTGCTTCTTAAATCTGCCGGAACAAATGTGAGTGACAGATTCAGGTCAGGCATTTTACCCTTTTAGGAAGACATGCATGTAAAAAAATGGATCCTCATTTAAACTTTATTATGCTTCGTTTTGTTCACGGGTAGATCGTCTGCTTGTCTGTAGCCTTCTCATCAGTGCCAATTTCATTACATGTGTCGCTAATGTCCACTTGGACAAAATGTACGTGGATGAACTGAAAATTACAATGTGAGTTTGGACAAACATGAGTGTAACCTGCAACTGCACCAGTTGATAAAGGCATATAACCACAAGGCAGTAATTCCAGTTTATTGATGCACTGTGTGTTTCATTAGTCTAGCCCTGTACATCGTCAAAGTATTCATTAATAATAAATCTCATGTACTAAACCTCGTAGTTCTATGACCCTCCATATTTATACATTCTAGTTTCTATAACTCAGCTGCCTCTTTTAGGACCAAATGTCCAAATTATATATAAATATTAAATCACAAGAATCTTGAAATAACTGGATTTGTCTCTTGAACTTTGCTGGTGCTCTCATATTGTTCTTGAATAACTGAGCTTACTCACCATAAGTCATCACGGACAGGGGCTTTGGTAATTAAAGAAAGTACAGTAATGAGCTGTGTTTCCCTAATGCTCTCAAATTAGTCACTGCTACAAGCTGGAGTACTCCAGGGTACGCAGTGTTACACCATAACTGTACTGTACATGTGACCGAGTGGCCTAAATCTGTTCCACGGTTTCCCCATATTTTAATACCCTCCCCCAGTTAATGCTCTCATTTTTTAAAATTCTCCTAAGCTTGTTTTTAAGTTTTATTTTTTTTAAATGCACCCAAACACCATATGCTGATTTGTTTAAAAGCACTTCAAGGAAATAGACACAGAAAAGAAAAACAGTGTTTAAATTTATTTGAGAATTGACTGGTATGTCATAAAATAGATCAACACATCTTACGTCAGCGACAGCTCGTCTTTGGGTTGATTGATTTGGGTGTGATAGGTCGTGGGCATGAGCGGAGTGATGTTGGCGTCGATCCTTAAGGGCCAGAAAGGCAATGGGTGTTTGAATAGCTGCAGAACCCAGGCTTTGAAACACGTCACTCTAGTTGACAGGCTGCTCACTGAAGGACTGGCTCCCACCATTATGAAATTGTTGTGCCAAAAAGCCTTTCATCTTTCATACTGTTAAACTGTATGAAATCATGAAGAGCGTTGCTATTAAAGGATTGGATCAAAAAAAGAGAAATATTACAACCAGACCAAAAGTCACCAATTCTATTTTAGAAGCAATCCTCTAAAGGGACAGGGTTGAAATGAGGTGCATGTTTTTTAACTGCCGAGCACCCGTGATAAATTTACCTGTTCCATGTCTGCACTGTGGTCATTTCTATAAATAATCTGCAGGCTGAAAGGTCTGAGTAAGTCGCAGTCCATCCAGGTCACCTCCTTATTAATGGTAAACTGTAACTTCCTACAACTCGTCTTCTTTTATTTCTTTCTTTCTTCTTCTTTATAAACAACTTCCCTCTCTGGTGGCAGATGTGTGTGACCCAGATAATTTGACATAATGAACTGAGGTGGTGACATGCAAACAGAAATGCTATATGATCTGACACCAAGCAGGGAATTCACAAATGCATGTTATTTGTTTGCGTTTTGTTAATTTCTCCCTTCATTAGTTCAGTTTTCTGGTTAATGGCCTGCTCTGCTAGTATTTCTACATGCTGGCAGAGGGAAGGACTCGAGCTGCAAACTGCTAATGAGTCCATATCAGACCACTGCTGCAAGTGCACCTTAGGGCAAACATTTGGGTATGAAGTGCAGTCAAATGTACTCTGACTTCTTGTTCAGTTTGATTTATTTATTACTTTTTAAAAAGAAAAAGTGACATAGGACACATGGTCAAAACAAAAAGTCAACTTGTTAAAAATACATTTTCCAGTTAATTAGTTAATTTTGATTACACAATATTATTGTTCACATTACTTTGTAGTTGTGCCTTTACTCAGTAAACAGCACATATGTGATACAGTTAATGAGTTTGGAATGGTTATTTAGAGGTTCAGTTATGGATGCATGACATGTAAAACACACAATTAAATTATTCCAGCAGGCACAAAAAAGTTATTATAAGTCTTATGCACATTGCATGTATATACTAGCTGGTTTAGCTTGGTTTGCATTTGCTGAAGAGAAAAAAAATCTCTCAATCCCAATCTTTTATTTTTATTTGAAGGACATCCAAATACTGTAACACTGTACTATGGTTCAATTTGAGTTGAGTAGTTGCACACACAGATAACATGATTACAGAGTCCAAAGTTCATGTTCTGTTAAAATAAATTGTTGAATAAACACTCAACATATAAAATAATAAAACACTCACATTCAGAAGTACCTTCATTTTGCAGCAATAACACAGAAAATCTGACCTGTAACATTTGCTTCTCAATTGAAGGTGCAATCAGCTGCCCCTAGTGACCTAGTAATAAACTTAAAGAATGAAAACATGGAACAAAATATCTTTACCTTTATGTAGCAACAAGCAAATGGCTGTGCTGTAATTACTAGGAGGGAAATGAATGACCACATTATCAACTGATTGCATTGTCTGTCATTAGCTCAGGGGGAAACACACTCATTATAATTGAGGGCTGTCATCAAAGTTGAAATTAGCCCCCTATGTTTGCTTCATCTGATGGTAATGAAAACACCATTGCTGTTGCATGATTGTAGAGTCTCAAATATTGCCAACCTATTCATCTTGCCTCTTGGGAAAACATCAGAGAATAAATTAATTTCCTTTACATGCAGTGTTTTCACGCTTGGAGTAATTTCTAATACAGTGAATAATTTGATTGAAGAAAAGTCACATGCATTCTTTTTAAATGTTTGCCACCATCATTTAATTCAAATGACGATTTTAATCAGTTGATAGTGTGGCAAATTCTCCATCTCTTTGAGAAATTTGTTATCTGTCAAATTACAGGTATGAATGACATTACACTTCACTGTCATCATTGCACTTTCAGCAACAGTTGATGTGCTGAAGCTGCTACATTAGTGTTGCAGACAAAAAGAACACCCTGTCAGAATTGAAGAGACACAGTATCTCACCTCTGTCACTGAAACAACGTTGTGACCTGTAGAGAAAAAAGATGAAGTCCTCTTAAGGTGTACGTTCACAGACAGAATCTAGATGAAAGATAAAACTCCAATATAAAAGGGATGAGCCTTTTTCTCTCTGTCTGAGGGGAAATAATAAAAGCAGTGTTCTCAGCATATATCCCTGCCTTCCTTTTGTTCCTTTTTTGTTTTTCACGTCAGTATTTTGTAGCAGTGATTTGCACTTGAATCACTGTAAGTGGAAGAAAAACACATTGTCTGCCATTGTCATTTAAGAGTTTATTTTTTATGCTTGATGCAACTTTTTGGTCCTTAATTATCTTTAGTTATGTAATTTGTCATTCACTTGTTTTGAGATGTTGGTTTATGATTACATTTCATAATGGCGTCAATGCAATAACCATTCATTTTTTACTTGCTTGCTGTGCTTGCAATTGAATATTAACTATTTCAGTTCATATTGTACCAACAGGTTGCATTTTGCTAAGATTAACTTTATCTAACTAACTAATTAACTAAGATTTAACAGGTGTGTGTCTGGTGCATATTAATTGAAAATAGGAGACTTTTTTTTTCTTTTTATTACCAACAATCTGTGTTGTTTTCTTTTTACCATGAGTATAATCTTTTGCCAGCCAATCCACCAATTTTACTGTCTGAGACTAACTCTTCCTAACCTTAACCAAGCAAGACTAAAGACTGAACCTGGCGAAAGTTGGTAAAGGCTGTGAGATATGGCTTAAAGTTTTAGGAACTTGTATGTACAGTGCAATTAAAGTGCATTAGCGAGGAAACCTAAGCCATAAATGCCAATACAATAATTCTTAATACAGAATTAAGTATTTATTTGTTTGTTGCCTATCTCTCAAATCTGCCATTCATTGTCTCCCTTTGAAAGTTTCTTCACAAGGTCAGTGTGGTGCAGGGTATTATTGTGCAGGGTAATATTGGATGGCGGTCCATGGTTTCCTGTTCAGTAAGGCCACATATAGCCAGAGGCGACCATCTCTCTCACCAGTACCCACATCCAAGCAATTTAAAAGCTGTATACTCGTGGGATCATCGGGCAGCAGCTTGCGGGCCTCAGCAAGGGCTGCGAAAGGCCTAGAGATTACTGTAACTTACACTGCAGGTGTTCAGGAGAGGGAAGGATGGATGCTAAAAATGTAATCAACACCTGAGCTTGTTCCTGGTTTCAATCTGTTAGCAGGAGTGGGGGCCTAGTAATTATTTTCTTTGACTAAAGCTGCTTCTCTGGGGCTCAGGGTGCAAGTGTAACTGTACTTATACTCTGTCTGTGCCATTGAGAATTTGATTATTCATTGTTGTTGATTTTGTCCTGAACAGACTTCTTTTTTGCTTTATTGGTCCTACAGGTCATCATATAGCACTGAAAGCCACTTGAGTCTCCATTAGGCGGTAGTCTGCTGCTATTACAGCTGCAACTGCATGCAGGTACAAGGCAATTTGTTGTTTGACTGGACGGCAATTTGTGGCAAACCACATATTGTGTTGTTGAGCATGACAAAATGTAGAGCAGAAAATAATAAATTGCGGTGACTGTGGTTAGGATACAGTACATTTCTGCAAGAAATGTCTTGCAAAATATCTTGGGAGAATCAAGCTAATGCAGGGGTTTTGAATTGGACTGAATTGGTTTATTCCCCAGTAGTTTTTAAAGGCCCATTAGAAATGAGAGGAAGTGTCTTTTCATTTTGCTTTATTGAGCAGTTTTTTTTCAGTTGGCTCAGTTGTTTTTTAGTTGGGTTTGTTAAATAGTGAAATTATATTAAAAAGTTTTACTGACACAACACAAATGACCCAAAGATGCATGAAAGCACTGTATGAACATTATTACAACTTGGGTCTTTTTATAGCTTTGCTATTAATTTCTTGATTCATAATATTGCCGTCACTCTCAGATATCTGCACACACTTAGGATATTCAGTGGGTAATGTCCTTGCATAGATTAACAAACTGTTAGTCCACTACATTTCCGTTGCCAAAATATGAGCCATAATATATGTCATCACTGTTTACAGACTGTAAAAGGGTCTATTAAAACAATGGGTGGCAGCAGTATAAACAATAGAAATGGTATAGAAGACTTTACTTGATTTAGAGGAGCACTAAAACCAAGGAGGGCAACAAGGCTTTCACTGGAGGCCATGCAGCTACTAAACTCTACATGTACACGTAAGTTACACTTTTCGTTAGGCTGACAGGATTCTCTGTTAGTAAGCAAGAGTGAAAGAGAGTTGGATCCAGAGGAGGAGAGAGAAAGAGATATAGGGCTGATGTGTTTAGTGCTGATGTGCAGTTTGAGAATTCAGTTCTATAAGATAGGCATGCACACAGGCAGGCAGGCAGACTGAATGCTACTGTACCATTTCTTCTTCACTGCTTTGCCAATAACTTTGGTGTTGCAATGGGTTTCTCATTTATTCTCTGCCAAGCTGCTCACACTGTGATAAGACTTCCTGAGCACACACTGATCCACTCTGCTGTATGTATCGTGAGGCAAACTGGGAGACAGCTCGCCTGTACTCAGGAAATTTAGAGGCGTCAGGGGTTATACATTAGCTGAGAAATATAGGAGTCACTTTAAACTATGAATCATCACTTTTTAATGCTTTTGATGTGGGATTATTTCTTACACTATCAATAACAAGTTCCCAAGAACAGACCCGCGTGGGATGGAAATTCACAAAGCACAAATGTTGCTTAATCTATGACTCTGACGTTGATATTTAATTCATGGCCAGCCTTGAGAGTTTACAGCTGATCTTATCAACTGACTCCTCCAATCACGGTCCGTCAGTGAGGTCTTCTATTCCTCCTCTGCTGATTATTCATGCTGCTTCCTCTTCCCCACAATATTTAACACTAGCAGAGCTGTGCAGACATATAGTAAGATAATGTCAAGGTTCTACGGTGCCTTTCCAGTCCATGGATAAGCAAACTGATTCTTAGGCGATTCCCAAGTTGAACCAGTTCTGAACTAGCTCTAGCCCAGAATTAGAATCAAGTTCATGCTGCTCAAAAAGGGTTATACCAGGGTGGAGTGCTGGCTCTGTTTTGGGTGTGCAGCTTGACCCTCTACATGTTATGGCAGAGAGGAGGATGCTGGTAAAACTCCTTTCAGTCCTAGACAATCCCTCCCACACAATGCTGAGTGTGCTGACTGGACAGAGGAGCACATTCAGCCTGAGACTGATCAGTGTCAAGTGCTCCACAGGCTGACACTGGCGATACTTTCTTCTTCTTACTATTAAACTGCCCAACGGGTATCTCCAACTGTCAACTATGGTATTGTTTTCACGCTTTTCAAACAAATCATGAGAAAGTCATGTACCTTTCCTGGCAAGGTAAACATACTGAAAATATATTACAGTAAATATTATGGAGAAGGGTATAGATTTATTTTTTCAGTCACCAAAGAAATGCTGGCTATACTATAAAGCTCACAGTAAGCCGATTTAAACAGC
Source organism: Anabas testudineus (assembly GCF_900324465.2). Lineage (NCBI taxonomy): Eukaryota > Metazoa > Chordata > Actinopteri > Anabantiformes > Anabantidae > Anabas > Anabas testudineus. Next base: position 17,657,406 of record NC_046623.1, on the reverse strand, counting down.
TGCCAACAGTGATTATGCAATACGAAGCTTTCCTGTGACTTGTGTCGCCCTTCCAAGATTGGCTCAGCTCTCTTAGACCTTGCTGCCCTCAGGAGCAAAGAGCATCCATCATATTCATAATTACCTGGAAGGGAGGTCCATCATCATCACATATTGGCTGCACACAGACAGCATTGCAGTAAATAATCCCATCATTTCAGGCAGAGAAAGTCGGGCAGACATAAATTTAACACAGAGCACTTTTACATCCTGGAAGGCATTGTAGGGAGGTTTCATCATCTGAAGGATTGATGCCTTGGATTTCCCGTCCCACCCTCCTTTTTTTTCATCCCAAACCAAGGACTCATCCAATAAGAGACATTTTTAGCTATGCACATGGATGTAAGACTTCTTATGGTTTGAATTTCTCCACTGGAATTCTGAACAAATTGTTCTGGAGACCAGCACTCGACAAAAATTTAAATTTTGTTTTTTCTTTTTCTCAACAAAGTTTATTATATGAAATATAAGACATGTTGACATACCGGGCTACATCACTTCTTTAATACTGACTTTTTTGTCTTATACAATCCATTCCCTTCAGCATTATGGGATTGTTCTTTTCTAATTCTCTGTTTGTTTTCTCCTGCGTGACATTTATAAAGTATGAGCTTGGAGGATGTTCTGAACTGCGAGGAGTAGCTTCATCTCCGGGACATTGGGCGTCCATGGAGCAAGCAGCTTCGGATCACTCACTTAAGCAGCTAACATTTCAAACAGGCAATAAAGAGAGTCCTAGTCCCTCTAGAACAATAAAACAGTGTAACAGTCAAGGGTGGATGCACTCTAATACAGACAGATATTTCTCTGCCAGTGTTGCAGCTGCAGTGCTCAGCAGAATGAGAAAGACTGAAGCAAAGGACACTCCAGCCAAGACGGAGAGTGTGATTTGTAGCATCCAGGTAGAGCATTGACCATGGATGAAAGATAAAAGTGTACCCACAGAGGTAAAGAGGTCATTAGTGTATTAAAGTAATTTATGATGTTAATCAAGCTGTTTCAGTGCAGCAACAATGGAGGATCATATCTCTCTCTACAAGTTTTTGAAATATCAGTTCTGTACATGTACAAAATGTCCTTTTAAATATCTTTTCATAATATTTTCCCTCTATATAGACACTTGCAGCAGCAGAGTTAAGTCTGAGCAAAGAGAAGATTGTTCTCTCCATATGACAAGATGTAAATCAGCGTGGGGGTGTTAATTTATTTCTGTCCTTCCAGGGCAGGGACAGGGATGACAGTTAGGTGATGATCCCTCATGTCTGATCCTTCTCACGCCTCATTCCCCTCGCTGGAATAACATTGAACAGGGATTTAGCTCAGACCTTGACTCGACTGCCTGCTTGTAGAGACGGGTGCACATTGTCTTTGCTGTGTGACTTTTCATGTAGAAGTAAAAGGGTCGCCAGTGTTGGTGTGTGTTTGTAGAAGGCACTCAGTGATTGACTTCCTTTAATTACTTAATAATAATTAAATAACATTTTGAAAGACCAAATCTGACAATTTTAAGGCTCTCTTAACGTTGGCCCAATCATTCTAATTTAATAATTTAATCATTCAAATGTGTTTTCATTTCTTTAGTGGCAACAGGTCAAGTGCGGGGGTAGTGAGGTTATAAAATATTGAGAGAGAGAGAGAGAAAATATTGAGGATCAATGTTTTGTTTTCAGGGTTTCATTAAGGAAATATAGAACAATGCTAACTTATGAAGATATTTACAGCACTGATTTAAACAAGCTTGATTGAAGTTCTCACACCTTATCACCACCTTCCAAAATGTCACATATGACTTTATAATCTTTGCTCTTAAGTTAAAGTCTGGTATAGTTCACAGACTTAAAACCACTTTTCTGTATTGAATGTGAATTAAATAAATAGAGAGCAGCATTTTAAAATTTTCATCCTTTATTGTCTTGCACTGTAAGGATTTCTTTAATTTCGCCGCACTCTGTACTTAGTACAGTGACAATAAAGAATCTTTAATCTTGAATCTTGAAGTCATGTTTTTGTTTCCTTCAGTAAATCCTCGATCATTATCCCAGTGTCAGGTCAGCCACTTGAGATGAATAGAGAATGTTTGGTCTTGGAGGAAGTTGAGGACTTAATCATGGGCCAACCTAAGGTTTTCTTTAGGATGAGGAGACACTTTATTCTCCTGGAAACCTGTAAGTGCGCACATTTTTACATATGATTGAAAATATATGCATTTTCAACATGGACTTATCCAGTAGAGCATTAGCATAAGATATTGCCTTTCTGCTGTAGCCTGGTTGATCCTTGTTGATTTCACTGCAGTGACAGTTTTGCTACCAGCTGTAGATTCACTTGGCAGCACTCCCCACTGCTATGAGGTTATAACCAAAAGGAGATACTGGGACTGAACTTCTACAGTCCTTCTTTTAGGTTTGTTGTCTCCCCTCATTTTGCATTTGTTCGCTTTGATAGTTGTTGAGTTGTCAGAAGGGATTAGGCAATGATATCCATTCCCATGTACTCTCAGAGGGGGGTCTCTTGCTCTGCCGTGATCGGGCAGGGACAACACCTCATGATTTATTCATCCTTGGGTCTTTTTCATATTTCATTTGCTAATCAGCACGCTTCTGACTTCTCACGAACACCCGCCCTCCCATCAGCATCTCTCATGCTGTCACTGGGCTCAGGTGATACTAAACCAAGGAGGGATGCAAGAGAAAAGAAAATGAAAGCCCTGTCTCCCCTTTTCCAGCATACTTGCTCTAGGATCAAGTTCCTCACACAGTGTGACAAACTTGCTTTGCATGAGTATTGATTTCAAGTGTGAAGAATAAATGCTGAGTGCTGCCCATGATTAATTTGTGGTCTTCCATTTCCTCTGCACATCCTCATCAGGCAGAGCCTTGTGCACAATCAGCAGCTAGAAAACCAGCCTGGTTTGAAACATGAGCTCTAATCCCATAGCAAAGGACGACAAGAAGCTTGAGAGGAGCTTTTGAGAGGTCTAAATGAGGATGTTTACCTTTTTGTTTTCATGTGGATTCAAGGATTACTTGTAATTAATTAGACCCCGTGCACCGAAAAGCTGTCAGACAAATTATGCAAACAAAAACTAACAATTTTTAAATGAATCAACACTCAAGGACACACACATATGCACAAATACACAAATTATCTATTCCCCTTGCCCTGGTTTCCTATCTTCCCTGTGTAAAACACACAAACACATTAAATCCATTTACAGCTGCAATCCAAAGGCTTTGGCTCGTATAATTGGGGTTAATCTAACGTCTTTTCTCCCATATCTGTGTTGTTGTTCTTGTAGGCAATGCATGCACCATGTCAGAGTATAACAAGCTGAAGAGCATGCTGCTGGATATGCAACCCAAAGTGCTGAAAAATGGAGAGCAGAACCAGCAGAGAGACATGGAAGAGAAGAGAGCCCTGGTGGACACCATGTTCAAATACCTGGATGTGAACCAGGATGGCCGGCTGATCGGTGATGAGCTGGAAAAGGTGTGTATTGAGCCAAGATGGATGAATGGGCAGAACAGTTAAGTGAGGGATATGTCTGCAGCACAGCGTAGTCACAGTAGTCAGTCATACACAGATTTTAGACAATTACCATTCTGCAACATTCTGATTTCAACATCATGAAGAACTGCTTCCAGTTGTGCATGCTTGAACCGACAGACCTGCCAAGTACCTTAAAATACTAGGACAGATGTACCTAAAAAGAAAGTTCTGTCTGCCTGTTTTCAGGGCAAACACCACACCAAATATTAAATTGGTTTAGTTTTTCTTTTGTATGTCTCTAACCCAGAGATATCATTTCTGAACACAAGGCAATTAAACTCTAAAAGGTGTTTGAGTGGCGTGTGGCATTTAGTCATTTTTTTAAACAATGAAAAATGTTTAGTGAGGTTATCGTCTCACCATGGTCTAATGGCAAAGAAGAAAAACACTGTAGAAAGAATTAGCATTGACATTTGCAAGATGAGGAAATTAAATTATTGTGGATATAATCTGGTATCAGGAAATGGACATGAGAGACTTGTGTGTAATAAGACCAACCAAATGCTATATCAGTGAATTCTGCCAGAATAGAAGGAGCCCTTTTAGTTCCTACTGCAACAGGAAGCGTAAATTGTTGCATTCTGAACAATCTGAATAGCTAACAGTGAAATTAAATCGCGTAACTCATTAAAATTAAAAGTAGCTGTACGATGCCAAAGAAAAACTTATTAGAAGATGAAAATTATAAGTGTAACATAGTCCCCAAAATACCAGAGTAATTAATTTGTTGTCTGGCTGTGGTTCTAAGTGACAACACACTTTGTCTCACTTTAACATTAAAAAGACTGAGTGATATTTGGCCTAGTTCTACTAGCAGAAATAAATAATATAATCCTGTTCGGGCAGAGAGTGCATTAAAGATCCAGTAAAAGATTTGATCAATCACTTCTGGCAATTGCTAATGCTGACATGTTGCCAGGAAGTCTTTAGATAAGTCTGTCTTATCTTGAAGGAATTCATAAATTCAGCGAAATAATGCTTTTAAGGATCAAAGCAGTTCAAAGATGAATTCTGGTCATCCATCCAGACTGTTTCCAGTTTGGGATCCGTCTATTGTCACAGATGGTGTTGGAGGGTGAAGTCCTGTACTTTGGGTTTGAAATATTCTTTTCAAATGCCCAAGGACAGATCAGTCTGTGTCATTAAACACATGGCTGCAGTCTGCTGTAGGCAGTAACAAGAAAAAAAGTTTGTCGCATCCCTTAATCTTCCATGTCACATGTGCAGCTCCATACAGAATCAATTGGAGCAGAGCAGGAAGCACAGGAACTATATTTTTAGACTTGGTGAAATTAAACATGGGAATTTTCACTTAAAATAACCACTGTGTTAAACAAACCTCAAAAGAAAATAATCTGTTTTCTTTAGATGTGAATAGCCTTAATTACTAAATTACAACATCATCTTTGTCATAGAGAACCAGCAGTGTGCTGGCTTTCATTTGTGCCTTTTAATACACCTGCCTTTCTTATATTTAGTGAGTGAAATAATAATGACCTGCTTATAAGGCTCTTCATTGATTCACCTGCTGACTCTGTATTGTATTGTTCCAGAGATGGTGGCTGTGTTTAGAGTTACTAACTTGCACAGGTTCACATACTTACTGTCTGCCCATATTCACCTATTGTTCCACAGTAAATGAGGTTTGACGATTGTATTTATGCAGAAATAGAGAAAATTCTAAAAAGCTTCTCCCCAAGCACTTAAACACAGAATCCCACTGTACCAGTCTTTGACAAATATACATTTGAGGTGAGAGTTGGGCAGTTTTATTAGTTACTGCTGTGCTTTTGCAGAAAAGCAGCATCTTTGCCAAAACATAGTGCAGTGGGAGTGTTTTTAACAGAAGCCAAGCCTCCTTTTTATCTCGCTAAAACTGCATAACATCACCTATTCGAAGATGGCTCCCCAGAGAGAGATGCATCATTAAAGTGGAAGAGAGGGCTCATAACTGACAAACAGTGGAGGAGAGACTGGTGCGTCTTTCCAGGGGAGTATCTTTGAATTAACTCAGCTTCACACACATGCACATGCATAAGCCGTAAGAGGAGAGAAATTCTTAAGATGGAAGGCAATCAGAAACAGCACTTGCATGTCAGATTACATATTTAAAACAGTCTTTTTAAACCACAAAATTACAGAGAAAAGTAAGTCAGTGTCTGTTTGTCTACATGATTGTTGGTAGGGCAGTCGCTGATGAACCTCAGGGTCAGTTGTTCGACTTCCCGTTCCTCATGTTGGGTGACTTTGGACAAAACGCCAAAACGCTGTAGCAGCACCATAATATAAAATCCACTTAGGCTAGGGTCAGAATAACGTCTATACTGAATGTTCACAGTGTGGTTCCGTCTTACAGCAGACAGCTTAAAAAAAAAGATGAAGCCAAAACATGGATAAGTAAAGGCCACAAAAAGATCTGTATCCATATATAAGAATTACCTTTATCACAACATTTTGCACAGTGAAGTTATTTGAGCAAATTTGGCTCAAACGTTAATTCATTCAGCTCATTGTTTGTGTGTTTGTGTGTTAGATCTCGTTGAAGGAGCACCTGGACGACAGCCTGTTGGAATGCACCATGCAGGACCTGCTGCGGTATGACGACTACAACAACGATGGACACCTCAGCCTCCATGAGTTCTACACAGCTTTCCGTAAGTCTTTTAAGTATTATTGTTTTTCAGTAAATTAAATTAATACTTTTTCCTGCTCGTCCTACTTTTCATCGCCTTTCCCGTGTATCAAAACAAAGATGCAAAAAATTTGTTCTGTACATTATGTCCTGTTAAACTGTCTTAAAGCAAAAGGCATAGATTGATGAAGATTCTCAGTTGTTACATAGGTTTTCTGCTGAAACCACACACTAGCATGAGCTTGTAGATAATTAGTTTTTTAAATGCCAAACATATGTCACACATTCTTTTTTAAATCCCAGTAACACAGCTTGTTTTGACCACTATTTAGAACCTGATGACATCCCATTCAGTCAGCCTCTCCACATTGGAATAAAAGTACTTCAGCCATAGATAAATTGATAATTGCACACTAGCCATGTGCTTAGACCCAGCCATGATTATAGCATCTGGAACAGACATAATAGCTTTTGGGGTTTAGGCTGAGCGACAGCTGAAAGCACTGACAGCTTCCACCTTATTAAGACCAATAATCACAGTTCACCACTAATGTTACTGTAGCATCAGCATCAAAATTGCTGGACACCATGGCAACCTTCTGCAGCTCTTCAAACTTTGCATTTTTCTTTTCCCACTGCAGTGATATCACCTAGATCTGAATCCATAATGGCAATAAAACCCAATAAAGTCGATGAATCCAGTAGTTAGCTGTGGCAGATGGCCATTTCTAAGAATCTGCCTTCAGCCTGTACAGGTCCATTAAGCCTCACCACTAATTTGGCCTCCTAATGACTGGTTTTAGTGGGAACTATCCTGCTATTATTCACGTGCAATCCCTTTACCTTCCAGATGGGCAGTGAGCAGACATTGCATGGTATTTATCTACTTACAGGCTTACCTGCAGATTTTAGACCGAGTATATCAATGCATTTTATGTTTGACAAGAAGCTGAAAGAGTAGTTTGGGGCCAATAAACAAGCTATTGATCAGATGATGCACAAGGTTAACTGTAGGGCTGCAGAAAGGCAACAGCAAGGGGGAGTAATTAATTTTGAGTGGTGCATCTGGTGTTCTGGATAATGTTGAATTGTCTACGTTTGCATGTGTGTGCATGTAACAGCAGGTGAGTCTGTTGTGTATTTTCCTGGGATACAGTCAACGTTCTCCCCAATGAGTGTTTGGGAAGCAGAGCAGCCAGGAGTCACAGGTGTGTTTAGCAGGGTGGAAACTAACAATATGGTCATAAGCTTGGAAAATACAACATGAATATTAGACCTTAGTAATGTAAGAATGTATTTTAGACTCGGGTCATCTCAGGCCGACATTTGAAATATAAGAATCAGTCATATTATACTACTGAAGGTTTGGGGGTGATGCTCTGTTCTTTCAGGAACAGTATCTCACAGTCACTGAACTTACTGTGTACTGTTATAAAACACTGATTGTTGTCTTTCCTCTGCTCATCTTTATTTTAAAATATAAAACACAGATACCACCCACCTCTATGTTTTCCACCACAAATTGAATGGAGGAGAATACGCTTGGAGAATACTCCTGAAATTATTACATTCCTATTGATTTTTCCACCTGTTTTACCTTTTACAAGCCAAGCATGTTGTTTTTGTGTACTCAGCTCTCCTTGAATGTCTTGTTGGCTGGTCTCTTTGGTAGACTCTACTTCAGCTACTACAATCGAAGAATAATTCTTACGTGATGTTACTGATGTAGCCTCAAATGCGATAGGTAATTACTTTATAAGTAACCAACAGTATGTAGAGTTATAGTTCGTTAGGTCTTGTTGTTACTGTTTTATTTGTCAGCAGAAACCTAATAAAATAATCCCTTACTGTATTGATCCTACGATGACCACTCTACCACTACGACATGAGCTACATGCTTACGAAAAAAACGAAAACTGGTAGCACTACAAATGAAAATAGGACATCATTAGTTTGTATGTGACTTCCTATTCATGAATTATTCACTTGTAGTTTTAGCCATAAAACCTAATTCTGTACTGTTACTTATATTCAAATTCTGTTCAGTAAAGCAAGGAGAAGAACAAACTCTGTGCTGCAGCAGAAGTGATCAGTTGTCGACAGAGATAACTACATAATGGCTTTAAATCAGGCATTTAGTTTGAGTTCTGTTTCCTAACATTTTTGCAGCGTCAACACTGTGTAGGAGTGGAAGGCTTTTACACATGCCCTTTGTACCTGAATTAGAACCACTGTAATTACACAGCAACAAATGTGCAGGAATTTGCCTTGGACACTGACACTGATGCCAGCCCCCAGGATGATTCATGTTAACTGTTCTGTAAAAAAATAAATAAAATACTGCATTAGCACTGACGTTGACAGGTGAGCAGGTCTGTTGGGATGTTTTTGTAGCCTGCAGACATATATATGGTCACACAAGGTCAGAGCTCTTTTGTGGATCCATGTATAGTATATAAATCCACCCTGAAGTGGTAAATTAGCAGCATGTGCATTATGTAAAGTGAGTAACCTTTTGCAAATGCAACATCCAAAAGTAGGAGGAGAGCAATAATTAATATGATTTGACTTTCTGTTATTAGTAGTTTGCTTAACATTGGAATAGTTTTATGAAGACGCAAAAACTTTATATTAATTACTTCTTTGCTTGGGCATTGTACACCAAAGAGTGCACAGACAACACAAGCTCACAACACACTGCTGCTTCTATTGTAGCTACTGAGCAGTGAGTTTGATATTTTTCTGACATACAGTGTAGTAGTATTTATCAGTATTTTAGAAAGGCTGCGAGTCTGTGTGTTCTGTTGAGTCTCTTCGGATAATCGGGGAAAAGCCTGTTAGCTGTGTGTCAAAGCTGAATGCTGGAAATGGAATTTCTGACACATCCACAACAGGATAGACTCACTACTTTAGTGTTATCGACTGTTACTCTCCAATTTACTGCGATTAAACTAGACGCCTCAGTGTGATTACGGTCAAAAAGTTGTTTTGACTCACATAGAAAAATTTGGGACTGTTGGAAACCCCCATCCTGCAGAAAGCAGCATGAAATCAGCAGAACAAAGATAAACAATGATGATCATGAAGTCAGACTCATGCCCCAGAGCCCCACTTGAATGTCATCCCAATGGCTTGTTGATTTCACTAAATTTTCATTATTGACTCGGGGTCAAAAGCCAGTAAATGGATAGAGCAGCAGTGGAGTTAAAGATTGATGGCGTGAGAAGAAAGAAATGGGACAGGAGCAGAAAAGTGTAACGAGGACATTTAAGGAGTAGATGAGAACTTTTTTATTGTTCTGTCTCTGTGTCGGCCGTCATCATGAGCTGACATTGTTTAAAAGGTCTGTGGTTAAAATCTTCTTATCACCCCTGAGAATTATCAGTCTTGGAATAAAAACCCAAGAGATCTTTCACTGAGCTTTATCTTTTTGTTTTAATAGATAAAAAATGTGTCAAGGTTGCTGATTTCCTGATCGCATTAGACAGATTTAGATTTTCTTATTTCACTAAGAATTAGGCCTGCGTATGTACTGTAATTATACAGCTTTAGCCTGTATTAGTGTATGGTAACACAACCATTAGTTTTAAAGATTTACTACAACAAGAAAATTGTCTTGTTTTTTTTATTATTTGCTAAAAAAAAAAAAAACAGCTGGTGAGCATCTAATTAGGACCAGGCTGGTTTTCTGTTGTTTCCATTTTCTTTCATTTTTCTACACATGCAGTTCTCCCCCTCTAAGCTCATTCTCTTATTTTTCTACATTCTTGCTGTGAGTGTATTTGTTTTCCATGAGGCCAAAACAGAATAATGAAAAAAAGAGCCAGTGGTGGAAGAAGAAATAAGAGCCTCCTCTTCTCTGGGGAGTAAAGCCCAGCGGGAGAAATGAGAGAAAGTGGAAACATAGGAAAGGAATGAGAAGGTTGTAATTGGTCAGCCGGTGAGAGACAAGGAAAGAGCAGTCAGGGTCAGATAAAGGTCTGGACCAGGTTTTATGTTGGAGAGAGGGATGTGCACAGGTGTGTATGTGTATCTATGCATATCATCTCATAACACTGCGAAGTGTGTGTGTGTGTATGTGTGTGTTCCCTGTGAGTTTCTGAATTAGCTCATTGTGTCTAGCTGTGCATTTCAGGGCTGTAACAAATGTCCAAATTGATTTGGTTCAGACCTAGAGTTTCAAGTCACAGTTCATAGTGTTTTGTTTAGTTTTTTTAACAAACATCATCTAGAGCGGTCAGTCAGTGGATGGGGATTGTACATTATCGGGCTCTCAGTGCTTCCGAAACACAAATGACTTACAATCTAAACTCTACCTGAAACCACCTTTGACTCCTTTGACACCGAGCCAGTTCCAGGGCTGGTTCAGATCCAGGGCTTTTTTTTTTTTTTTTTTGAAGCAGTTCTTCTTCCGATAGGTAAACAACTGACTCTCTGCCAGAAACTGGTTGTAATGTGGCACCAAATCTTTGCTAGTCTTGATCCAAGAACCACTTGTATCAGAGGCTGTGGGCTGAATTATAGTGACTATAAAGAATTGGAACAATCAGAACAGCAATCAGTAGATTAATATGACAAAAAAACACCAATACTAGTGTAAAACTAACCTGTCTCACAACAGTTTAAATCCAGTTCTCGTTCCCTTTACCAACACTTGGTTGGTTTTGATTTGAGTTTCTCAAGGTCAGGTCGCTATGTCCTCCAGCTTTTCTGTATGTTTGTTTTCTATTTATGTCTTATAGTATATGTATTGTACGTTAGGAAAGCTGACAGTGAAACACATTTTTACATTTACATTGCATTTTTATGTAATAAAACACATTTTGGTTTTGCTAAAGTTCAAGAGAAATACCATAGGTTAAGATATTTTTTCTGTCTCTGTCTCCATTTTGCACCTTGTAAATACCCACTGAAGCTCTGAGAGGGCCCTGATGCTTTGGCAGCAAGATAATATCTTAGTGTTGCTGCCCAGCAGCTCCTGTCAAGGTTTGATCTTTCATGTTACTCAAGTTTGCCTTTAATCTGCACAAATGATCTCGCTGAGATCGGATATCACTTTTACAAGAGGAGCCTGTTGTTCTCCGACAGCCAAGTGGGCGAGAGACCTCCAGCTAAGCTCTTAACAACAAAGTCACTTTGAACTGGAGGTCTTGAGTTGCCTTATGCACCCACACAATAACGTTTGTGGCACCTTCTCTTCTTTGTTTTCCTGTCCATATTATCTCTACCATATCCTCATCTCCTCTGCAGCACTCCACTCCTTTGTTCTGTTTTCTTCTCATATGCTTTCAATACTTTAGACTTCAGTCCCTCTTTACTCTTTATTTCCTTTCTCTGCCTTCTTTTCTGTGGTTAGAGTCTAATGTCTTGTTTACCACTCAGTGGACCTTTAAAGCCAGTTGTTGGTATGTATAAGGGGCTTTCTGATACCTTCCAAGTGTCTATTCCTTTGTATTTAGCCCTTGTCCGTGAGTCGGTTGTGGATGTTCTGAAAGATTGTTTCTGATAAGCAGTGTTGCTACGGTGTTTTGTAAAGTGATCTACAGTATGTTTCAAGTGATCTGTGGTTGACTTGCTTCTAGAATAAGTGCAACTGAGTTTTCGCTGCACTTGTACATGTTTAATTAATTTTTTTTTTGTTTAGATGATTCAAACTGTGTATTATTGTTTTAATTTTTTTTTATCTATTCCAAATTAACGGTTTACTTTGTTTCAAAAGGATCTTAAGTCAGTGACTATTTGTAATCCAAACAAATAACTGTTACTACTTAAAAATAATTACTAATTAACTGAGCTTGGCCCAATACCTTGCTGTTTCTTTCTGTGTATTGTAACATCATAGACTTGATACAGTATAGTTTGAATCAGTACTTTACATCAATCAGCAATAGAAAATGTACCTGTACATTTACTTGTGTGTCGACATACTGGATAACGGCTTTACATAAGTGTCCCTGTGAACCTGTTAGAGCTTCATCTCCTAGTTTCATCATGTATTTCTAGCCACATGCTTTTAAATATTCACTATTATATAGAAATATAACTGGTATACACATTGATTTCACGTACAGTAACACATTCTCACATAATACAGCCAGTGGTCATCGAGCAGTCTGTTCTCTACTACTACTACAACAGTGAGCGATGCCCAGTGAGTCGCCATGGCAACTGTGGTTGTCTGTTTAATTCCTGAATCATTTATTTAGTGTTTCACTTAGCTGATACAGGTAATTCTCTGGAAGAGAGGAGAGAAACATAAAGAGGTATAAAGACAAAACAGCCCAAAACCTCATCCTTTTTGTGAAATGGGCTTATTCATTTGCATTCCAGGAGTTAGCGGAGAAGAACAGTGTCACTGTTAAATCTGTTCACCTACAATAAGGCGTAACAAACCTTGAACAAATTATGCAAAAGGATTTTAAATTAAAACACAAAAATAATAATCCAGTAATAATATTGGAACATTCTAGATAAGTCCTAAACCTAGATAAGATAGTGAATAATCATTATCAACTATACATTAGATAAATTATGAGAATCTTTACACTTGTGTTTTAAGTAATTCCTACAATTTTATGTGAAATATATCATAATTAGATTGATGTTTATAAAACTGTTGGTCAGCTTTAGGGAAGATCAATATTAAAGAAGTATTTACAGCATTTATGGTCTGTAAGAGATGGATTGAACTCCTCTATTGTTGGACGTGTACACTTCTGGAGACACATCAGCAAAAATCAATTTGTAAACTAGCCTGAAATACAGTTACAAAGAAATCAAAGGTGCTGATTGAAAATACACAAACAGTCTTTGTTTAAATGTTTTTAGTGATGTACCTTGCGTATAACGATGCAATTGGATTTTATTTTTATCATTGCAACTTCTTTATGTGTCTCGTTCACACTCACATTTGAGTTTCCTAGCAGGAAAAAAAAGAAATGTCTTAAACTAAAACCACAATCTAAACTAAATATCATGCAGAATGTTACGTTTTGTTGCTACTACAGAACAATTCACTTGGTCTTTGCAGCAACACATAAAAGCAACAAATGAATGTATTGAACTCTAGGGGATAGTAATACTGGAGTTTTATGTATTGCATAACCAATATATAATCACCTATCAACAGAATGTTTGAATACTTCAACTAAGTCACGTAGGGCCAGGCAGGATGGATTTAATTAAATCATCAACCAAAAGGCATTTTGTGTTTACCTGGTTTATATTTGTGTAATATTACCTTTGTTTGATGATCTGAATCATTTAAGCGTGACAAATAAACAAAAAAAATCAGGAAGTGGTCAAATACTTTTCACAGCATCTACAAACACTCTTTTTCTTTTAATAAATCAAGCACCTAAATTGAGACAAACCAAGCACAATGTGTCTGTTAAAGCAGAACAAAGAGGAGTAAGACTAATTCCTCCTCTGGTTATGTTAAACATGGTGCAATGGAGTACAAATTGCGCTTGTAATTCATTCGTCTTTACAACTCACAGTGGTTTGAGAATTCAAGCCCTCTAAGTGCAAATGATGTTGTACTCTGAGTAAGAGCACACTTGTGAAAATCTGGAACATCATCTAATCATTAAGAAATGACTTCTCATTGGTGACACGCTCACTGTTCTACCAGACATTTAATATCTCTCATAATTACACATGCTGAATAATCCTATCTAACACAGCCTCTGCTTCCTCATGTCCCTCTTCCGACTATCCTTCTTTCATTTCCACCACTTTAATTTCATCTTTATGTCTCTAATTAGCCACAGAGATGTAAATCCATGCTTCACAGGGACTTGAGGGGCTTTTCTTTGACCCGTTACCCTTTCTGACATTTCTTTTCTGGCCCCTCCATCTCTTTGCAGCTTTCGTTTTTCTATTTTTTTCTTGCCTTTTTCTTTCCTTTGCACCCAATGGGTCCCGAGGGCTGCAAGTGTGTTCCAACATGCCGTAATTCACAGGCAGCAACCCCCAGGCTCTTAGTGGCACAGCATGTGGTCTGCTTTTATCTCTCTACTCTAACTCCCTCTCTGGTGAGGAAATAATTCATTATCATGCCTCCATTGATTTGCTCTTTCTCTTGCCTCTTTGGTAGAAAAATCCCCCTTTCTCCTTCTCTTTTTCTTATTTTAACACCCTTCTGCAATTTCAAACAAGTGTGTATCCATACAGATGTGTGCGTCTCGCGTGATGTGTGCTTGCATGAGAGTGGTGTGCTTTTTCTCCTCTCATCTGCTCCATGAAATCCCCTTGAGCATCCACCTTCATCAGCTTTGAAAATGTTCTCTCAGAACAAAGGATATAAACACTGCAGAAAATGGGCAAGAAAAGGAGAAAAAAGAAAAGGGTTGCAGATTTATTGAAAACAAGATGAGCCAACAAGGTTATGGAACAACTACATAATCCGTCAAGGCTGGATAACCCCAGTTTTTGGGTACTCTGTTGCTACAGCGTTCCTTTCTGAGGAAATAAGAAGTATTTCCCATAGATGCACTCACCAGCAGTGTTGTTTTCTTCAGGCAAGCATCTGTTGTGTGTAAATCATCAGTGAATTGGTCCAGATGGCTTGGCTATAGTGATAAGGTTATATTTTAATGAAAGAGTTGTTTTGTTCTTTTCTTCTGTTTGTATGGTGGAACTGACGTCACTAAGCTGAAATCAACCAACGATATAACAAACCCTCATAATATATAAAAAGAAGAAAGACAGTGGAACCGTGGATAGGAGGGAAAGAATGAGAGTGCAAGTGACTAACTGTGCTGGCTTCCAGCAAAATGCTTATTTTATAAACAGCCATATTATACACATACAAGCCCAAACAATCACCTTAGGGGCAATTTGTTTTACTTCCTCCATATTCACAAGGATGAAACTCGCTTTGATTAAATTAAAAGCTACAAATGCAGAGCAGCTGCAAAAAAAGAACTAATGGTAACCTGATGATTGTTACCCGATAAACATATGTTAATCGAAGAGGAAGGAGAGAGTAGTATTTGGGAGGAAGCCAAAAGTGTTTAACGGAGAAGGACGGAGAGAGTGGATTCAGAAGAGCAGGTGTTGCATAATTATATGTTTCCACGTGTTTGTCAAGGTCTAGAGGAGGACAGAGTTTATTTGAGGGAGCTGTAGAGTAAGGAGGATTCAGGGACTGTTAGAAGAAGAAGAGGAGAGTAGAGGATCCGAGACAGATATAAAGAGTGGGATAAGGCGTGGAAGCTATGAGAGATTAGACCTGACAAGCTTATGAAAGTGAGAGCAAGGTAGAAGAGTAAGAAAGGATGAAGAGAGGAGCAGGTATTGCAGAACCACAAAACTGGGATTGGGAGGGAAGAAGAAGGATGAAGGGGTGTTGGAATAGACACACACAATCACATACTTACCATTTTACAGTCCTTAAACACATTCTGGGCAACATTAACTCAGTGAAGAAAGTGAATGAGTCATATTCCCTCTCGACTGCCTGAATAAGAAGTGTCAAGTTGGACTTCATGATGCTCAGTAAGAGTAGAAGATTTTGGCAGCACTGGGCTGTTTGCAGTTGTGAATTTGTGTAATTTGGCACTCCAGCAAGCAAGCAGGCCTGCTTAGTCAAGTTTATTTTGATTACTAAGTGTCCAGATGCAATGAAGAAACCAAATGATTTATATTAACATCTGTAGCACACGGCACATCCAAAATGTCATTGGTAACAAACGAAATACTCAGTAAACAGCTGTGTCGTCCTGTGTGCATTCTCTGTTAATGCTCTAAAATCCAGAAAGCTTTTGAAGGCAGTCTGACACACTGGGCTGCTCCCTAGACATCAATTATTTTAATTATTAGTCAAGATGCCCACAGGCAGATTCTATTTGAAATCGTAACACTTTTTTTGTTGGTTTGTTTTTGCATCATTGTGCACAGAGTATAGCAGCATTCACAGGGTCGTAAATGAAAACGGTCCGTGTCAAAATTGCTTTTTTGCAAAAACTACTGCGGTGAACTAGGACCAAAAATGCACTTCTTTTGCTGATTATCTCAAAATCTGATGTTTTCTCACCACAGATGTGCAAAGCCATCACATATTAGACTATTGTAGGCTGTGGTATAGGGCTGAACAGTTAATCAGCAAAACAACAAAAGGTAATAAAGCAAGAGCTGCCGTGGAATCTGCTAGAACACAAAGGAATAAAACAAACCTCTGCCAGCAGTGGAAAAAGCACCACAGGTGGCTATTTGAAGAGTGCATTGCTAAAAGTTGACGGAAAGTACTGTCTGTGACATTCAGTCTATCAAACAACAGCAAAGTACAATTTCAGAGTTGTTTGCGACTGTTACACCATATGAAAAGACCTGATGAGACACAGGAGATAGAAAACGCCATAAGCCACTACCTCACTAAAGACATGATGCCTTTTAATGCAGTGACCAAAGGGGGGGTGTGATCTGAATGCTGGATAGCAGATGATGCTGCTTTTTTACACAGAGGTAAGGTCATTTTCCTGCACTGGACAAAAAAGTCAGTCTGTTTAATAATAAATAAATACGTGTTGGAATCACTTAATATTACATCAGTTTTTTTCTCATGTTCGTGTTGCAGGCAGAATGCACTCTGACAGCATTTTAGCAGCAAGAAGCACAGTATTCATCTGCTGGATAGAAAGGCACTTTACACACTGAGGTGAAGCTTGGCTGTACAAAATTAAATCGCAAATCAAGCTGCCATCACATTATCTGTCAGAAACCGCAATTAGATAGTTCTCCCAAATCGCACAGGCCTACTGAGAAATATTTTATCAAGCACAACAGGAAAAACAACACTTAATATAACAAAACAGCATAAAGCATTTCTTGGTTAATTAATTAATAAATTTTAATTAGACTTATCACCTTTGCCATGAGACACATCTCAGTAGGGAAACGTTGACTGTATGATGCTTTGTTGTTGAGTATAAGATAATTAGTTTGAAAACCAAAGTAAATGACACCTGACAGGCTGGCTTATCGTGTTCTTACACTGAACCAGGGACTTCCTCATCTGTAGAAGCACTCACACAAGCAGCCGATATCATTTAGTGGCCTTTAAAGAGTTTTTTGTTCAGCAGGCCTTGAAAATGCGGTTTTGACAGCTTTCCAAACCTGAAGCATTCGAACATTTTGAAGTGCAAGTGTTACAGGGAGAGACGGTAATGACAGAGGAGCAGGTAATCCCAAATCTCCAAGGTCTTTATTCTCAGGAGTGTGGTCTGATTCTCAGACTCAGCTGAGTGCTGCACACTCCCAGAAGAGTGTTAGTACACAGGATCTCCTGTGGCAACAAGCTCCTAGTCAACCAAGTTGTCTTAAACTACACACTGAGCTGGCTTCAGGGTTACAGCTCACAGAGCTTTTTCTCTTTTTTTTCCTCCAAGATGATGCTGTGCTTTCTTTTTCACTTATTCATTTATTTATTGTCAAGCTAAATCCCAGTTACAAGCTGCACTCACGTGGATCACCTTGATGTGATGTTGTACTACACATCAGAAATACTATTCAGAAGCTTTTGAGCTTGATGCCTTGATGTCCTGCACACAGCTATGACAATCAGGATTGCAGTGGGATGTAGACAGTTCCTGTAGTGTTGGGAAGACACAAACTGAGAGCTAAAACCAAAGTCATATCAAATTCTTATCACATCACTGCCTCACTGTAAAAATTTAAGTTAATTCCCCATCACTGCCAACATGACACGTTGGCAAAAAAATTATGTAACCTAATGGGGCTGTGTAAGAAAATGTCCTGCTGCTTCTCTTTGTGTGTGTGTGTGAAGTTTGTGCAGGCAGCACAGAGGTGGCATGGCAAAATGAGGCTGTGGAGAAAATGGCAAAAGCCTCTGTTGTAAATTGTTGGAACAAAGTGTCATGTATACACAGAGGTCACTTATTATTTGAACAAACTCCAGTTTGGCTCATACAGTACTCCTCACTGTGACAGTTCTACCCTTCAGTCTCTGTGCTGCTCACACATTGCTCCTAACCATTGAGCGCACAAAAATTTAGCCTGCAAGTTTCATAATTATTTTCAAATCTTATGTCATGCTTGGAGGATCCATAATAATTTATCAGTGGTGTATGCATGATGTAGACAAACTTTCTTCTCCCAAATTCATTATGCATTAGAGAGAGAGACACACAGAGAGAGAATACTCCAGGGGAAACTATGGAGCAATTAATCAACTTCATCAGCTTATAAGCAGCTTTTTAAAAACTCTGTAAGTGATTATAATGGTGCCCTGTTACAATGCCTGTTTACTTCTTACTTTTAGGTGTGAGAGAAATGAGAGAAGTATATGTTCAGATTAGGATTAACCAAGAAGATTAATATTTACAGCACAAATATGTTGGAAATTTGTAACTGGGGTTTTCATTCTCTCCCATGGATCAGTTCACTGTTAGACTTTATCAGCAAATTTAAGTGTAATATGAATTTATGTATGTATTTAGAGGTTGTAACAGTTGGACCAAGACTCCTAGCACTCATAATAATGGCTGTACATTGACCTGTTTGTAAATCAGATAATACTTAACTATATTAATCTACAAATGTTTGTTAAAGTCAAGCTCTTGTCATTGACCTAGGAGGTATTTAGTTTTTATATCTATAGACTCCGAAGGGCATTCTCTAATTGTAAATATTACTTTTCGTTTTTACCAGAGCCTCTCATTTAGAGGTTATAACTTAACTTCCTACCCTTTCAGAGCCACTGCAATCTTAGGTAGCAAAAATGATTAAAACAGCTTAGTTTCTATACTTACAGCTTATTGACCTCAGAATATGTAATGGTATGCTTGTATGTTGAAGCTCTGCTGTAAAAGAGCAGGTAATTATAACATTGTGGTGCAGTATATTATCAGTGCAAAGACAGAACCTGTAACTTGGCTCTAATGCTTCACTTGAGATTAAATAAAAGAGACACAATGCTCTTTTCTCCCTGTTTCCTTTGTCTCTGTATGTGTAGAATCTCATTAGCTTCTGTTTTTATCACATTTAGTCTTGTCAAAGACTGACCTCTCACATTCTCACTGAAGAGAAAAAAAACATCATCTCTTCAAACTGTTCTGTAACTAATCAAATTCAAAGTAGTGTTGTGCTCTCACCACTTCACCAGTCTGAACCCCGCAGTCCATTGACCTCTTTAACCTTGGAGTAGTTTATCTGTAAAACTGCCCTTGTGGGAGCTACATGAAAGAAAATGATTAGTCTTTTTGTTCTTCTGTCCTGCAGCTCTAATCAGGCTATTGTTGTATAACACGTGCATCAGTCTGCATCACACAACTTGCACAGGTTTTATACCAACCTACAATAACTCACGCATATTTAAACACTAACAATCCTACAAGCATGATTTCCCCCGTACACACAGATAAGGCTCTCAGTACTGTATGTCTCATTGTGCATTCTGTCTGTACGAAGGCGGACCCTCGGGTCAGGTCAAACTGTGGCTCCTGCAGTGCAGAGTTCTGCTGCAGGCCACTAATCTCTCTCACCCTCCTCCGCAAGGCTGAAGGGGCTCTAAAATGAGAAAGACCACTTAGCGCACACTGTCAGAAAAAGCTTTTCGCAGTTTACAGTAGAAGGCATGGCAGGGGAGAGACAGAGGGGAGGGGCCTTTATTTCTTTTCATAAAGATGAAAGATTACCCAGGTTGTCAAGAGATCTTATGCTTCTATCAGAGAGTATCAGTTTAATGAATTGGGTCTCATCCGGCCAAATGAAGTATGGGAGATTAGCTCCAGACGGGCGGCTTGTTTCCATTAAGCCTCTCAGAACAGGATGACTTTTTTGGCCTTTGAGATTTAAAATGTCCTCAGTTTTATCAAACCGAGGGATGTGAAGATAAAATTTTTTCCACTGTCTCTGTCTTTAACTTCCTTTTCTTCTTCTACAATGTTTTCCGATTGCATATTTTTAAAGGTTCATGCAACAGATAATGAAGTTGTACAGAGCTCTTCCTGTTTAGTCTTGCAAGCAGATAAACATTTACTGTTACTGTTTAATAGCTTAGACTCCTAAAGTGGATGATGCGATTTATTAGTTTGGAGCAGGCACAAGCTTTATTACAAAACACAGTTCCAAAATTCATAATTCCAACTTCACAATTACAGATTTTTTTCAGCTTGGTTCCACAAGATCAAAGTCAAAACAAACTTTATTTTATTGATGTTCTTTATTATATCTTTTTTGTTACAGTTTAACAAATGGGATCAATACTTTTGGAAGTGCAAAAGCTTTTTCTAGTGAAAAGACACAGAAAGAAAAGCACAGATGCTTTCATGTTTTCCTGTAGAGCTATTAAAAGAAGAATGTCATGAAAAACTGTCTACAAGCTCTCTTTCATCTCAGTCAATGCAATTTGATAATGCCACAGGGTCACAGTGTGTTCAACCTTCAGGAGTCATAACACAAGAAATATTGGATAAGCTGAGCAAAAATTACTTTCACTGTGACAAGCTTGAAAGCCATTATTGGTTCGACTTTCCTGGTGTTACTGTATTATACGATTTACAGACATGACATTAACAAGACTTTGCAGCAAAGGTTAGTGACAGACCCAACGTAATGCAACAAATTAGGTGAGTGTACAGTAACAAGATAAAACTCATTACTTCTG
Organism: Anabas testudineus; assembly: GCF_900324465.2. NCBI lineage: Eukaryota > Metazoa > Chordata > Actinopteri > Anabantiformes > Anabantidae > Anabas > Anabas testudineus. Next base: position 17,636,557 of record NC_046623.1, on the reverse strand, counting down.
TGTGTGTGGTCTTCCACCAAACATGTTTGTGAAACCACCAGATATGAAATTAGTTTATTTTCCCAATGGGTTACTCCTGCCCTTAGGGACATAGTATAGACAGCTCTCTTTCATTACCAAACTGATGTCAGGTCATTATTGAGCTTTGTCCTCTGTCTTGAAATGCACCCGGTGCTTAATGGCAACACCCACCTCAAAAATGGGCTCTTCTGTTGGCAGCCTGCTCCTGCAAAATTGGTCATTAAATAATGTGGGGGAGAAATGCGTTCTCTTTAAATGGCCTGGCAAGCGAGCAGTTCTAGGAAGACTGTAGTGGATTCCTTGAGTGATATGTATTGTTGACAACACGTGGATTATTTTTAGTCCTTCTCTGAGCATTAACCCCAGGAATGACTCTCACATCAGTTAGTGGAGATACTGGAGAATTATCATGTCATATTTAAGTGAATGTGCTTTAATTTCTGTTGGCTTTTTAAACCTGTGATTTTTCAAACTAAGTTTCCAGTTGCCCTGAAGTGAAGTATCCTCAACCTTATTGCTTTAATGCTTATGTGTCCGTAGGGGGAACAAGCAGAGCCAGATCTCCTGCCAAACTGCTGCTCCTGGTTTATTACTACAGCTTAGAAGAGACTGTTTTAAAATACTCTAACTATACACTTCTGCCACTGGCTGGCTCTGTCTTTTCTCCCATGTTCCTAACCAGATTGCCTAGTTAAGGGGCTGTACTGGAGAGGAACAGCCATTGTGGCTTTGGTAGCATGTTAAGAGACAGCCAGGCAAGGTGGCACTTCAAGTAGAAGGGCAGGGAAAAGACGGGCAGTCAGAAAGGCACTGAGATATCGAGTGGGTGAGAGGCGCTCTTGCAAAGCACAAAGACAGAGAGAAATGGCTAAGGATGCAAACAGAGGATCAGAGAGAAAATGAGTTGGTGGGTGGAAGAGAGAAAAAAGCGAGATAGAGAGGAAGGGGAAGTTAGAGATGCAGTGAGGAGCAGCAGCAAAGGATTCCTCTGTACCTGTGGAGGAGATTAAGGGTCTGCATCCAGTGTGATTAATGAGCTGGCCACTGATTGCTCATCCCCATCTCCCTCTCATGAATAATCACCATGCCAGCACTTTCAAAGAGGAGCTTGAATTCTGTCTGTGCGCTACTGTGTAAGATGGAGAATGAGCGGTTGTGTGTTTGCGTAAGAGACGGAGGAAAAAATAAGATCATAAGAGTGACAGCATATATAAAACAATCAATGAGCACTATGTATGTATAAATGGGATGTGATATACGATGTATGCATAGCATTAGCTTACTGAGAGTGCATAGTTATTGATTTACTGAGAAAATGGCTGTGTGTATAGTACAAAATGCAGGATATTCATTCGGTGTCAGTGGGTTTGAAACACAGATGATATATTTACTAATAGCTGCAGCCCACCTGCAGAGAGCAGCCCTCATACTGAATGCACAATGACACCCCAGGATCATCTGTACGCACTACAGGTTTCAGTAGGAATCCTATCTCCGTGCATATACTGGGCAAACCCTCTGATGTCGGTGGGTTCACATTATTAATACTGCATGAAGTCACATAGTGGTACACGCAGATATTTGTCTCAGTAAAAATCTGTTGTTAAAAATACATTTTAAAGGTTTTTCTCTGTGTCAGTTGTGGGATTGTGCAATATTTATACATGATTTGTTAAAAACCTGGCAGATATTTTATCTTAGACTTTACAATAAGAGAGCTGTCTTTTTAATATCTGTGTCTCTGTTATATTAATATGGGCAATGTTGCAAGTCAGTGAGCATGGCTGCTTAATGGTGAAACTTCGACTGTGAGACTTTTGTACAGTGTGATAAATGACCTCGTTTTTTCAGGTATTTAATTCACTGAATTGTCTGAAAACTGCCCTGCCCATCTCAGATTTCATATATATACTGTACTCTATGGATGTTAAAACATTCCATACTGTCCTATGTTGCCTCAAAGTAGGACGGTATCACATTACACTCCATTTACCATAGTATTTTATGCTTAATTCCTACTCCAATAACAGGTTTTTCTATACATATGATATGTTACATGATGCATTCATTGTTGATAAACAAATGTTTCTACTTACTTACTGAACTTTACTTCTTTATTGGCCATACAGTTTTCTCTTAGGACTTTATATGTGCATGTGTGCACTCGCATCTTTGTTATGCATATTAAAAGTATATGTGTGCACATTTCTGAGCTTACCTTGATAGTCAAACATCCATCCCACCATCTGTTATCTTACCCACTGATCCTGTTTAGGGTCATAGTGATGTACAAATGATAACATGGTGTAGCTGTACACTAATTTGTTTCATTTCTTTGACTGAACAACTGAACTTTGTGTTCTGGAGCCAGTATTTATCCACGACCTGACAGTCCACTGTGCTGCATTGCCTGGTGGCCCAAGACTGCCTGTTGTCATGACTTCATGGTGGTTGCATAGCAACAATCAATGAGAAAATCCATTTTGTTGTGCGTTTAAAAACAAAAACCAAAAAAAAAGAAAACGGTTTTACTTTAGTGCTTACCCAAGTGCAAGCATGACACCAGCTTAAATTTGCTTTGAATCCCTAAAGTCTCCACTGCTAAGTAGTTTGGCAGCTTTGCAGGAACTTGGAGGAAGCGTGAAGGCTGGAAAATCAAGCTTCATTACTGTAGCAGCTGCTTTTCACTTAGTGATCAGCTTAATCATTAAGGCCTCAGCCTCAACTTACCAAATGAGACCAAATGAGGGTATTTTCTTGATGAGGGTCAAATGTGAACGATAAAGAGTGCTGTGCATATATTTCCATACATGACACACCACCCCTACCCGAGGCTCATATCCAGCGTGTGGTAGAGAGAGAGGTGGTTTTCTAAAGTGGGTGTCTGACGTGTCAATGTCAATAGCACCAGAGAGCATATGTTTGTATGTGTGTTGCTCTTCGTGGTGCATGTTTGTGTGTGGGCACTATGCTCTAAGGTGCTAGTAAGAGAGACCCTTCTGCTTAATCCCCACAGACTTATCCTGAGAAGAAGGTGAGGGTAAACAAGCGTTACCGTGTTGGTAGCTCACAGGCATTAACAATGTATGGTAAGGATTTAAGTTGTGCACTGCTTACACCAATAAATTCAGTATGTATGTTACCTTTCAACCAAGTTTAGCCCAGCTGCTCCAGGTAGTGTACACACTTTAAACCAAACCTCGACCTCATGTTCTGTGTGAAACTATAAGCACAAAGATTTTGTTTGTCTCAGACACAGTACAGCTGTCAGCAAAATTGACTTCAGTGTGACAGTGAGCACAACACATTCATCAGACGGTGAATAAAGAGAAGGTTATTTGAGGAGAGCTGAGGACAGGATCTTTCCTGACATTCAAAGTGCTGTTCTGCGCTATGGGACTGTTTAAAAAGGGAGACACAGCTACAGGGTCTATTGCTAGCAGCACATTTGCCATATTAAGTAATGTGTCTGACTTTTATCACGCATGCATCTAAGAAGAGCAATAAAATATTTAATTATATATGCAGAGCGTTATAAGTTTGTTTTGTAACAAACTATTTTTATGAATAATTAAAAAAAAACTTTGAGAATAAAAACAGAAAATGTATTTAATAATGAAATATCTTTATGCTCACAGGAAGCTAATATTACTTATAATATTAGTCCCAGTATTTGGGGCTGATTTTTGGACTCACATATTGTATGCGACATGTCGGAGAGATCACTTTGCACAGATTTTCTTCAAAACTAGATTGAAAAGCAAATTATTTACATCATATTTTTGAGGCATCTATAATGTGAAACATCATATTTGCAGGTTGTGGACAGACAACTTTACTGTTGACAGACATAATCATCCAGTCTTTCCTTCATTGAACAGCAACAAACGTTGGAAGACGGCTGTGTATGTCCTGAAAAAGCAAACTATATCTTTGATGCATTATGGGAGACTCTGACTAAGGAAGAAGAGTGTGTTTTCCATTAATCCCAGGGATAGTCCTGTCCTCATGTCAGTGTGTCCTTAGGCAAGACACTTGACCCTCACTTAGTTATGTTATTGTATTACATGGAGAGTGAATGCTGAGTTAGTTGGTGGAGAGAAAGCAGAAGTTCCTAGTTAGAAAGGCATTTTTAATTTTGCATTGCAGGTACAACACGGCATATATTACCTCAGTGTTCAGAAAGTCCCTGTACAGGAAGATTCAGTTGATATTCCACCAGTGTCTTTAAAGCTGCAACTTAATGTGATTATTTTTTTTTATCCATAAACACAAATGTTGAATAGAACTTCTTTGCTGTTAAGCATCTCCCTCCTACCTTTTCTGGTCTCCAGTCAGGATGTTACCCGTCTTACTTTTTAAAACAGCCATGTTGTTCTGCTTCTTCACTGTGTGGCTTGATGTCTTACTCTGTCTGTGAAAGGGGACAACTCTGAGCTGCAGTGTTGGGCTCACCACATTAGTTATTCGCTGGGAGTTCTTCGGCGTGCTGTGAATTAAATTTGACTCTCTATTCAAAATTACACACACACAATTTTAGTACCGCTCTCATGCCTCTGCCTTTCTTTTATGTGCCACCTATACATAGCTTTACAATATTTCCTTCTATGTGTGCTTTCTTCCTCTCTTTGTTTCTGTTTTTAGTCTTTCTCAATATTTTTCTTAGCCTTCTCTTCATCATGTTGTACTGTATAGAGCTGGATACAGGAAACCTCCCTGTTGGCTCTGCCTGCCTGTCTGCAGCTCTGTTAGCCGGGCTAATAGATCAGTGGAGCTCCTGAATTCCCCAGAAAGTCAATTACTAACCTACACACTGGAGCTATTTTGGGGTGAGGGGGAAACTGTAGGAATCATTAACTAGATAATGTCATGACAACCGATTCCAGCAGCACGTGCTGCTTGTGGACATGTGATTTGTCAGGTCGTCAGAGAACATGACAGAACATGGGAGGATGTTTTTAGAGATTTTACTAGATACGATTTTTGACGTGTCCATTGTAGATAAAACAGTACACACATTTCCTAGTTATTAACTAATGACTTAATTGTATTTTATAATCTAAAATGATGATTTAAACAACATAGATGTGTATGTTTATGCTTGTTCAGATCAGTCAGTACAGTTAGACTTGCATACTCCTGCTTTGATTAGTCAGGATTTTAAAACAACATTGTTTTTCACCCAGTTTATCTTTGTTATGTTTCAGTATTTAGACATTTTAAAATGTTGGATTATTTATTGGAATAGTAAGAATGGATTTGTTGAACATTTTTGTTTTGCAGTGCAACGATCGGTAAACATGAAAAAAAACACTCTAAGCTTTTTAAACATTTAGTTCACCAAAAAGTTTCCTACTGGCACATGTAAGGTAGGTAAAGCAGTTAGTTAACTACTTCAGTCTTCCACCACACTACAGAGACTTGTTAGCTCTCTGTAGCTTTAACAGTGACAAAAAATCAATCAAATTATGGCAGTTTATAATTGTACAGGAAAATCTTAACACAGTTTCTATTAAATATTACACATCTATTTTTCATCACATACAGAGGTACAACATTCCTCTTCTGGTGTCATAGCTGTTGTGTCAGTGGGTTGAGATGGCATCAGGATTAATTTCATGGTGTCAGGATAAATTTCACAAGTGGTCCATCTTTCATGGAGGTTTTTTTTTTTTTTGGCTTTGGCCTTTTCAGCCTGACATTAAAAATGTGGTTTTATACATCAGCATATTTTGAAAGTTTAGACTGACCTCATATGTGCAGTTGTCTGACTGTGTTGGAGATATTTAAACACAGCTGCCCATTTTAAATTGATGGAGTATTTCCTCTTTAAATTGGTATTCACACTGCAATTTCATTCTGCATTAAGAGCCTGTGAGAGGAAGGTTATCTTTTCAGTTCTGTCCGTACTGCTTCAACAGAGTAAAATAAAGGTATTTATTCCAAAATCAGACAAACAAAGTGCTACTGCTGACTAGACAGTCAAAATTTCAAAGACACACGAGTCATTGAGGTTTAATATCACATGTTGAGTTAGGAGATAAACAGATTCTCTGACTTTTAATAAAAACCTCAACTTTGTGTACGATCATTTACGCTAAGGGTTTTATCTGCTAACATACTGTAACTTGTAAGACTCATTTCCACCAGACTTTTAAAGCTGTTTTACTATTAAGTGAAACCAGATGTCTTATCTGAAGTAAACAGTACAGACCTTACTTCTGTGGACTGTATTTAATTCAATATGAGCAGTGTTCTAGTTGGAATTCACAGTACCACCCTGAAAACACCCCTCCAAGTCATGTCAGATCAATGCTCTTCATCCCTCATTGCTCCACATGGCACTCAAAGCCTGTTCTGCCACCCAAATTACTGCTCAGCTGAATTATAACTTTGTTGGACCTGGCCGTGTACTGTACCCAAGGCATTCTGAAATATCACTGACAGACGGGCTGTCAGCGCGGATGTATCTATCACCTGGAGACCTATGTGAAACAGACAGCTAATATCTAAGGGTCTTTTACAACAGCATTTGTTAAAGTCTGTATCTGGACAGGAACTTCCCCTCATGCATTTCAAAGTCTGTTAGAAGACTTCTATCCTACTACTGACCTCATCACTGAAAGTCTGTTTATGTTTACAAATGTTAGGTTTTAGTATAGTGAAATCATGCTGGTGTTACATAATGTGGTAAATAACCATAAGGTACATCAACAATATGTCGACACTGTGAGTACAGTTTCCATAGGAAATGCTCTGCAACTTGATTTGTGATCTGACAGCCACTCAGCCTTAGACAGATGCCACGCTTGGTATGTGCTGTCAACTGCTTTGCTAATTTTAGCTGAAAGAAATAAACAACACCTGCTGTGGAAGTTTTAAACTCTGACAGCAACGAGACAATTTCTTATTATAGCGTGTGGTAAAAGGTTTTAATGAACAGTAGGAACGCCTAACTCAGGTGACGGAGTTAAAAGCACAGGAAATGTCAAATACATGTTAGTGGTTACTCTCTGCATTAGCTGAACGTGTTAGTCGTTATGTGTAAATCACTGCATTTCAATTTTATATTTCAGTTCAGTTTCTCATTAAATCCTTAATTATTGTTTCCTTTATATTTCACTAATTACAGGTCACGCAGCGATCGCAGTTAGTATGAGTTTGTGTTTGTATACACTCTCTGACCCCCTATTTACCATAAGAATGAATTAGATTGCACAGATGTACCTAATAAAGTGGTCAGTGAGTGCATGTGTGACCTGCTCAGTGTTACGCTTCACTGGTTCAATTTAAATTTCTATCAGGTGTCCTCGTCTTTTCATTTATTCAATCCTGTGTCCGAGTGTCAGTGTCGAACAGAGTTACACACAGACATACAACTTCACATTAATACAGTAATTTGCCGTCATCCATGTCTTTATACCCGTCAACACATTTTATAGCAATTTTTTTTTAAAACACAAACCCACTGTGCTTTTTTATTAGCATGGTGGGTCCCAGAGAAAATAAAAAAAATAGGATAGATTGGGTTAGTTGGTGTTGGTCAGCGATGAACACCGTAAATAGATTTAATAGTGAGAATACAGCATGGTATGGTGTACACTGTGTATATTATATAGCACACTTTACTGTAAAGGCACCAGTTTAATGTCCATTTAAAACAGTGCTGAGTTTAAACTTAGTAAAAGAAAAAAGTTTCCAGACTGTGACTCTGTAGATTTGGTGCCTGGCCACACAGCTTGGCGACAGAAACTATTTATTGTGCCAAGGGGAACCAGTGAAGAATAATTCTTAATTTGCCGTAAAGGTGAATTGAATTGGATGGCCATTTCAATGAACATAAATTTCCCTTAATGAGAAGAATGATATTTGGCTAGCTGTGTGTCCTCTGACACGTGGTCCTTTTTCACACTTGATATTCTTTACTCCCGGACAGCTGTTTATCCTCCCTGGTCCACTAGTAATGAGATGGATTCTTAGAAATGTATTAAGGCTGGCTACAGTTCCACTGCATCAGCACCATCACTCTGATTTGTGATTTTCTCTGCCATCTTTTCTTTGCTTATCTGTCCTCTATTTCTGTCTCTCTAACGCAAATCATCTCCTTTCATGCTCCTGTTCTAACAGAGGTTGTCCAGCTGAGTCTGACAGAGGACCAGCGCATCAGTGTCTCCACGGTAACAGTGGGTCTCAGTGCCGTCCTTACCTGTGCCATCCAGGGGACACTGCGCCCACCAATAATCTGGAAGAGGAATGGCATCATATTAAACTTCTTGGATCTGGAGGATATTAATGTGAGTACATGTTGTTCATGTTTTCTTCATTTGATGCTGGTGATTATTTATATTTATATAAATATATATGTATGTTTTTTTTCTTTCGTTTATGATGGTGATGATGAAGGAGCTTCAGTTGATGGTGATGACGTGATGAAGTGATCCGTGTGATATTATAGTAGTAGTATTATATTATATTAAACCACTATTAGTACTGTAGATTTCTATTCACAGGGGTACAGAGAAACCAAAACACAACTTGACACAAAGCCTAGTTAGTTAAAGCTTTATTTAACCAGGAAATCTCATTGAGACATCAATGACCAAATAATACCAACACACACCATTAGTGTGAAAGTGAAGGAGAGCTCTGGAAGAGAACAGAGGAGAAACAACAATTTAATAAATATATACGAAGGTGCTACCAACAGAATGTGACCGTTTACCTTGATTTGTTTCCACTAACTCCTGAGAAAATATCAGATTATTTATCTGTAGATCTCTTCGTCAGTCAGTCACTAACTTTCTGTCTGCCATTAGGTTCAGGACACTTAACATTACACAGATAATTACTGTATACAATATTGTGAGTAGTACATTTTTAAATGCGGGAGACCTGTCAAAAGCACACACTCCAACAGTGTGCATGCTCACCACAGTAAGCTGTGTGAGTGTGGGTGTATTTGTTTTCAAAATGTTCCTTTATAGAAAGTTAATTAGACAGCCTGATTCATATTTGATAAGCTTCAGCAGTAAGGGGACGCAGTAGCAGAACTCTTCACATTGATTGAAAACAAATAGTCTATTAACACCTTTTTAAAATTAGAAATTCACTTTGCTGCTATGAAAGTGTTAAGAGCTTGGGGAGTTTATCAGTTAATTTCTGATCTTGAGGACACAGTTTCTTTTACGTAATTACAAAATGCTGTCAGGAAATCTTTGGAGATGTGCCATCAGGAATACAGAAAAGCTTTTGCCATATGTATCCTGATGAGCCACCAGCAGCCTAATGAGGAAGAGAAGGGTCTGGAGGACAGAAGAGCGGCAGGAAGATAGTTACAAGAATAGGAAGGTTTCGTGCAAGGGAAAATTTACTTCCCAGCATGTTACATGAAACTGAATTATAGCTTGCTCAGTGTTTAATGAACTATGTGGCCGTGATCCTTTCCACACACTTGACAGCACAGCGCCGACCTTCCTTTACCCACTACTGGATCGCAGTTCACTAATTGCATGTTAATGAGCGGCCTTGTTGGTCCGCTGTGATGATGAGCCGATAAACAATGTCAAGTGTTGAGGTGGAGACTGGAGGAGAGGTGATGGCAACAGAGGTCCCTCAGGCTCTTGACCGTGCATAATGAATTTCCACAGAGCACAGTGATCTGTGTGGAGGAAGGAGACTGGAGTCTAGTCTGTGTTTCTGTTCACATCAAATGTGATTAGTGATTGAGATCACCTCAGTAATTGGTTGTGTGAGGAACGTCTTTATTGTTTCAGTAGTTTTCAGTAATCTGCTGCTGCATTAGTACAAGAAAGAACAAGAGGAACAGCATCATTTTTAAAGTTAGTCAATTTATCCAGTTTAGAAAAACCTTTTCTTCTACAAGAATATTTTGTACTTTAAGAGTATTTATGGATAAATGAAGGATACATAAGCCATTAAGTAATGTAAACGCCATTTTCTGCTCTGCATCGACCAGAAGAGGCTTTTCTGTGATTTATGTACAAGCAGTAATCGTTCTTTCAGAGAATAGGTCAAAGAAGACATAACAACATCGTGTTTTTTAAAAATGATGAATTTAAGTTTTATTCATTAAAATGTGAAGCTTGGTCATTGTAATGTATAATTCTTTCTCTACTTTTCCCATTTCAAAAGTCTAGAACTTTCTTTAAATGAAAATTAAAGCATGTCATTTTCTCCTAAAAGGTTTTTAGTGTGTGCAACATTACTACATTTTATTTACTTAAGGGTGATCAACTGTTTTCTGTTGATACTCGAACAACAACAACTGTCCAAGTTAATAAAATGCAGAAGACAATAATTCATAGTATATGAAAATTGTAATTAAAGTATAATTCAGGGCAGCTCTACACTAAACTATCCTGGTAAACCTGCCTGATGTATTACAGACGGAAGTTTTACCCAAATCGCTCGTTGAGTTTTAAATACCCTTACTTGTATTGTAATACTTGTTACCTTACCCAACTGTAGAGGCTCCCTAAACTTCCCTGATCATCTTTATATCCGTCACAGAGTGACTCTCTGTCAGGTCACATCCATTTCTAGAGCCCTCAGAAAGAAAGCAGCCATTTGTGGTTTCTGTGTCATGACCAGAGCTGCATCAGGACATCTGCTCTGCCACTTTGTGGGACAAACTAGCAAACTATTTAATGCCTTAATCCACCCTAAGCTGTGGCTGGAACCCCCTTGCGACTGCCGCATGCTGCACCAACAACAACTAGCTCCATTCATCAACCTAATGGGCTTTATATTTTTAACCCTTGCCATTTATCAGGCTGAGGCAGCGTGATGAGGGGTGAAAGGAGGATCAAATTCCCCATCGCCTGCTTCAGCTCAACAGGGAAACCATTGATTCATGGTCCCTCTTCCTTTTCACATCACTCTTTTTCTCTCTTATCTTTTCCCATCACTCCCTGCTGTTTTGTGCCTCCTCTCCATACTCTCTCCAAGCATTCTTATGTTTTCGATCAAGCTACCTTCATTTCACCCTCACTCCCTGTGGCTCTTACCCACACCACATTCTTTGCCACTGTTCCCTCTCCTACATCTCCTGCTCTTCTCCTATCTTTGCTCGTTTCCCTCTTTCAGTTCAACCCCAACCTTCTTCATTCCTTACTCAATCTTCCTTCTCCACTTCTTCTCTCTGTTACAGGACTTTGGGGACGATGGCTCCCTGTACATCACCAAGGTGACAACCATCCACATGGGGAACTACAGTTGTCACGCCTACGGCTATGAAGACCTCTATCAGACACATGTGCTGCAGGTGAATGGTCAGTAGTGGTTCATTTCTTACTTAAAGAGGTGGGAGAAGTGGGGACAGAATGCTTCAATTTTATTTGTGCAACTCTGCATTTCCCCTGTGTGGGAGTTTTATTTATGGCTTTCTCTGCTAACAGTGAGACACCTCAGTAAGGATGCAGTGACAGTGGAGAGCTAAAACTAGGGCCAATCTTAAAACTATTACGATAACCTGCTCCTGACTGAAATGTGTAGAAACAACAGATGTTTAAATAAATGCACTAAGTGGAGTGTTGTCACATCACAATGGTTCCTAACAAGAAGAAATGGGCTCAGAGTCGATGAGGATCGAGGAACATGATGAATTGTGTGAGGTCGCACCATATTCACTTAATTCTGTGCAGTGAATTAAACCTACTTAATTTAAAACACATCTGAAAACCAGATGCACTACAGTCTGATTTTGGCAGACTGAACTTTTTAAAATACTTTCTTGCTCATATTAATCATAGGCATGAGGAAATTCATCTCCCCTACCTTTTAGTTTTTATTACTAGGCATCTCTCCAAAGAAAATCTATGGAGAAAGCAATTTGAAAGCCCCCCTACCTGTAGCAACAAATCAAAGTTACAGCCCCTAATTTCTATGCTTTTGTCTTATGGTGACAGCCAGGCAAGAGGGGAAAAATTATTCAATTAAGACAGACAATAGCTGCGATTGTTTTGTTTTTCTGAGATACTAATTGAAATGAATTACTGCTGCATTTTAGACCTTGAACTAAAGAGCGAGAGGGAATTATGGGAAGGGAGTCATGGAGACTGAGTAGGGTCCTGGAGGGTGAGTTATCTGGAGAGGGCAATTACTAAATGTTTGTGTTTGGGATTCAAGGTATTTCAAGCGAGATAGCATGAGGTGAGATAAGGTGAAATGGAAAGGAGCCAAGTGGCACATTAAACTAAGTGGGCGGTTTGCATCCTGTTGTGCTATTAGAGCTTCTTTCCTTCTGAACTGCGATGACGCTGCAGCTTCAGTAGGGGTGAAGTACGCATAGTGTCGAGTCTAATACTCCTACTGCAGTAGCCTCAAATGTGGTTTGTTACTAATTTTAGTTAAATGCCTAAAATTAGGTAATTATAATATCTGCCAGATAAATGTGGAGCAGTAATACGTACAGTAAGTTCCTCGGAAATACAGAAAGAAGAAATATAAAACTTCAACTAACATGCAGCATTTCATAGTACAAGTACAGTACTTGAGTAAATATATGTGCAGCACTATACTAACCAGAAAACTACATCTTGTTCATGTAAACTATTACCTCATATTTCATTTTCCCTCTGGATTTCTCCACATTCATTTCCGGTCTTCTCCCCGGAGGTGATGGTAAGTGGTAGATACGTCCAACATCTATTTCATGCAGAACTCAAGCTGTAATAAAACAGCCCCAGAGCTCTTGGATTCTTGTTATGTGTGAATATATTCCATGCTGAGGTGAGACAAATTCCTCTCTGCCCATTGCGTGTGTGGGTGCTTGTGTTATATTCCTCCAGGAATTATTGTCTGCCATGAAACAGTGTGTAATTATGTTTTCACTCGCTCCTCTCCTCTCTTCCCGTTTGTGTCTGGTTTTGTTTGTGTTTTCGTGTCCAGTCCCTCCAGTCATCCTGGTCTATCCTGAGACACAGGCCCAGGAGCCTGGTGTATCTGCCAGCCTCCACTGCCACGCTGACGGCATCCCGAATCCTAAACTCCTCTGGCTCAAGAACGGCATGGACCTGCAGCCTCGATCCTCCAAACAGCTTTCTCTCATAGGTGAGGAGTTTTTGATTATTTTGAAAGTGCTGTCAGTACATCATCCTTTTAAGCATATACTGTGGCACATCTTGTCATTGCAGTATTTCAGAATACACAGTGTTACCAATCCCAAAAGCAGAGCAGTGTGCCAACTCTGCAGAAATCTTTATAAATCAAGACGATGCATATAGACAACGAAAGCAAAGCTTGAAAATCAAGCTGGTGTTCTGTCAAACTCGGTTCTCTTTCTCTGACAACTGAAGTGCTACTCGTAAACACTAATATTTAGTTGTGCTTTTCATTTATCTGTATTTTATTTCAAGGTGATAGAACTACGATTGCGGTCACCCTCTTCAACTTTGCTCCTCAGATAAAACAAACATCCTTTGTCTTTGACTTGAATGAAGAGGGAAAATAAAATGAGATACATGGTGAGTCAGGTGATGGCAGCTACTTATCCAGGGTGTTTTTAAAGACGCACTCTCAATATCAGAGGGAAGGAGCAGAATGGAGCATGACTATCCTTTTTATGGCCTAGTTCTCATTAAGAGAGAGTTTATTGGCTGTGTGTGGGTCATTACCTGTGGTAATAGCCTGTTATCAACCCTCAGACACTCAAACAAGGGAGGTTCTGCAAGGTTCAGCAACACATAAACACTGTGGTGGCTACGTTTTCAGATTTGCCAACTAATGTGGAGAATGAGAAGAGACAGGAGTCTTGCAATGACAATTTGTCCTTTTTTCACTTCAGATAAGAAAGCAACAAAGAGATTTGCTCTTTAATTTGTACATATCACATAAAATGTCAGGGTTTTAATAAACGCTGTGAAAGTGTCGCCTCTATTTCATTTTTAGCTGAATTCTGTAAAATCTGATCTGCACACTGACAGAGATGAGCATCGATTGTAAACCACAGTTTAACAGTAAATAGAGAAACTGTCCACGGCGCTGAGAGCACTCCAGCCTGCTGTAGATTTTTGCCAGCTATGTCCTGTCGTTTACTTTGTTACACAGCAAACCTCTTAGCGCAGCTGCAGGGCGACATGGACGTGTGACATTCTCAGAGCCGGACGCATTTTGGTAAAGGAGGCTCAACTATTTTGTTCCCAGCCCTGTTTCAAATAAATAATTTAGTATTGTCACATCCCTTCTTATTAAGGAATGGGTGGCTGCATTAAAACCACCAGGTGGTATTAATGTTGTGGCTGATCACAAACATAGGCATTTGGCCAAACAACACTGTCAGTAGTGCAAAATCCATTGTTTTGACAGTTCTAAGAAAACTTCTGAACTAAATCATTTCATGCAAGAGACATTAATTATAATGTGTCTATAATGTATAATATAACGATCTTCTGCTCTTTGATCCTTTCTGTATTGTATCTCAGCTGCTTTTTCTTTTATTATCTTTTGATTCACGCCAATGCATCAGGTTATTTTTACATGTTAAAATGGTGGCTGCCATTTTACTTACTAGTAAGTTAATTGCTTACATGAAAACATAAACCAGTTTATTAAATTTTAATTTGTCATTGTACACATCTGTTAATTTTTTAAAAAGTGTTTTAAATGTGATTAAACAGTTTGTTTTGATATTCTGGATATTTCCGGGCTACAGAAATTAGCTATCAAAAACAACATGGGCCTATTATCACCTTTTAGCAAACAGTTACAGGAACAGGCTCATTATCGTTCTTCTTCAGTCTTCATAGGGACTGGTTCGTTGCTGTTTTCAGTGAGGTCTGTGGAGTAATCCACAGTAATGGACTGTGTTGAACTATTTACATATCGTCACTTCATGAAGTTGTCATGAGCCAACAGTTGTTTATTTACACAATGAGCGGCTACATGCACCATTAACGTTAATTTGGAATCACCTGATGAATATTTACTTTACTTTTTTGTTTCTTTCCCCTAACTCCTGACAGAAATGTCCTGTTATTTAGCTGCTATATACCACATTACGCTCATCAGCCAGTTGCTCAGTTTGTCTGTTTGTGCAAAATAAGGATATGAAGACTAATTTAATGAGTGGTCGACTCAGTGGTTTTCAATAAGAATTGATCTGAACATAATTATATGAATTACAAGTAATTAAAGTGGTGTCTCATTCTACCAAGGCCTGCTCCGAGGCAGTTTTCACTTCAAAGCATTGCACACTTTTCCCCTGATAAAGAGAATTATCAGAATCCAAGACATTTCACTAATGTGAAAAGCGTTGTGTCAACCTCTGTAATGTCTTATTTTACAACTCAGTAAGCGTAAATGAGAAGGTAGAGAGAAAGTTTTCTGTAAAAATGAGCACAACTTGTTTTGTGCGAGTGTCTGTCTTAGTGCTGTAAATGTGAGGATCTGCAGGAAGCTAAGTTTAAGTTTTAACAGGAAGTCGACATGAGGCAGGAGAAAGAGACTGAGAGAGGAGTGTGAACGTTAGAAGCTATAGAAGTTCATAGACGCATCAGGTGACATGCAGAAAGGGATGAAAAGTGAAGCTTCCTTTAATGTTCTTACACATCATGGGCTGTAAGAGCTCAACTGTGATACACACATCATTCAGTCCTGCCACACTATAAAGTGTGTAGTGTTGTTGTCAGTGTGGAGCCACAGCACATACAGAAGGATCAGAGAACAACTGTACATCACAGACATTGATGCAACATCAGAGAGTCTACTTCTGATGAACAACTCTGTGTTAACATGGCAAACATCACCTGTCAGCTCCATCTGACATCACTACTGCAAACAATGCAACAAAAGTTAGAGTTGAATATAAAAAGAAAAGTATTCGTTTTCATTGTGAACTTGAATCTGCAATAATCATTTCAGCCAAACAGCTACTAGAGAGCAACATTATCATTTATTTGTGGTTCCAAGTTGTGTATTTACATTTTTTACTTTGTTTTTGGTCTCTACCAACTCCTGAGCATAAAAAATGCAGCTTTTTCAGCTGCTAAATATTCGATAATGTTCACTAGCTACTCAGTAATTGTTTCTGTTTGTCTGTGTGTCTTTGAGCTGAGGAATTAAACTTTCTCTGTTGTTTTAGAAAATGTTCTGATTTTATCCACTTTTAAGTGTTCAGTGCCTTTTTTAAGTTACTGTACTCAAATTTCCAAAATGTTTATATCAGCCATATCTCCTATAGGAGGCATTTGGGATGTTGTTTTGTTTCTGTTTTTTTGAGGGTAAAAGATTGAACTCAAACAACTGTAACTCTAAATCCTGAATGTTCTCATTACATTTACATGTTACATTTGGTGCAAAATATTCAAGCTAGTTGAGTTTTAGTTAGTTTGAATCTAAGATTCATAATGAGCCTTATTGACCACACTGTAATGAAACACATGTCAGACGTTATTGTGAATCTTTGTTTTATTAAAACATTTTTCATTGCATTACACTCCCATAATGTATCTGTGTCTGTATTATGTTCTATTCTTGTAGCAAACGGCAGTGAGCTCTTCATTGGCAGTGTCCGCTACGAGGATACTGGAGCCTACACGTGCATCGCCAAGAACGAAGTGGGAGTGGATGAGGATATCTCCTCTCTATTTGTTGAAGACTCAGCAAAGAAGACCCGTAAGTCTGACAACTTTCACCCCCAGAAGCATTACACCAAAGGCAGCACCATACTAAGTGATAATGAATGGATTCTGATTCACTTTTAATAAAACCATGTATAAATGTGTTCACATCTGTTGTTGGTTCTGTCAGATGAAATTGCAACCATCTCTGGCCTATACGCTCATAGACAGCTCCAGTATACAGTTCAATTTATAAGTCATTGCAAACTACAAGCTTTGATTTGTCAGGGTTCATGTTTCTCAAATATCTAATGTAATATATAAGCTGACAGAGTGAGTGTCTCAAAAGACAAAAATACTGTTCTTATTGCAGCATAGGAATCAATGCCTGAAGTGCTACAGATGGTTTAACACATCTGTCAGACGTTGATGTGCCTTCATCCAAGCACAAACAAACAATATACAAACTCATGTTTTCTAAAACTGATCATCCCTTAGGTGGTGTGAACAAAACACAGTTTGACAGGACAATTCATATTTGATTCATATCTAACTGAATTTTCATAATGAAAATAGCCAGTAGATGAGTCACTGTGGGGAATGAGTGTAATACACAAATTTAACAAATCTCATACTTCATGTTTCTTTGATACTGCTCTTTCATTAAATTGCATCATTTTGACATCGCTACCTACAAAGAGCTGATCACAGAATTAAACCGAATAATCGATGACTTGTCTTCTCAAGACGAGTGGCGTCTTCATTTAGGAAGAGGAAATATGGCCATGTCAACGGCAGTGAGGAACATTCTGCAGCTGTCAAATATGTTTTGTTTTGACATGACACAAGAGAAATCACCTCCCCTGTTTCGACAGTGTTTGACAATCTGTCTTTTTTTTCCTAAGGTGAATTAATGTTTTCCCCTCTCCTTTTCCCTCCCTTTCCTGTTGCTCGGTGGCTGATTCTGCAGTTGCAAACATTCTATGGAGAGAAGAAGGTAATGCTTTACAGTTCTCTAAATGCTGCTTTATATTCTTGTGAATTTATAAAAAAGGTGGCCAGCCTTTTTTTTTTTTTTTTTAGCTGTTCACTGCCTGCAGCTGGATATTTACACTGTTCAAGATGTTTTCTGTATTGTCCAGAAGAATCACTGAGCTGTTTTCCTTCCAGCAAATCCTTTTACAAGTGTGTTTTCTAATCTCTTTGTCAGATCTCTTGGGGGGATGCACAAGCAGGAATTTATAAGTTTTAAAATTATACCACATGCCTAGTGGTGTCTACAAGAAAAACAACATTGTGGTTTCCAATGCTAAACAAATCCATCTGTTCTTTATATTTTATGTATTGCTACCACATGATCAAGGCCACAAGTACACGTTCACTACAGTTTAATAGCAGTAGTATAATGCAAACATAACATTTTAGATACATCATCATCGCATCAGGTTCATTAAGTTTGATGAAGAATACAGCGTTCACATTATTCGAGCATTTTCCTGCATATGTGCAGTTTGTCTGACACTGTGTTAGAGACTGTTCATTCTGTGATTTACCCGACAATTGATCACTGTCATAATTTTTTCCTGTGACTATAAATGTATGCTCATCATCTCCGCTCATGTGATGTATTCCCGACAACAGCAGTAGCTTGTTGTTCATCTAAATACTTTGACATCAGAATGCGATGCTTAACTCATCAGCAGCCAAGCAGACAGGATGTGAAATGCTTCCTCATGGAGACACAGCTTTTAATTTGATGCCTCTTGCTACAGCATGTTGTGGACATGTTGCTGACAGGACCCTTTGTAGGCATTGTCAAAACAGCTGGCACTCACACACTGCCTATCCCTGCTAACATGATAGCATGCTAACAGGATTCTTGCAGTGTCTCCTCCGGCAGGAAAATTGAACTGTCCATCACAAATGTCAGAAAAGACAGAAGTGGGACTTTTCTGCTGTCTTAACTTGTGTTTGTAGCATTTTAAAAAGCATCTTAATCAAAAATTCCCTGTCTCGCTTTGATTTCTTCCAGGGTTGAGTGTGGGGAACATGTTCTATGTGTTTTCTGACGAGGGCATCACAGTTCTTCAGCCCAGTGAATGTGAGATACGCAGACACATGAAGCGGACAGAGAGGATTGTTGCTACCTATGTAAGTATAGTTTTTTCAGAGATTAAGATTTAATAGTGCGATACACACAATAGGTTGTCAGGTATTAGGTTTCTGTTTTAGTTTCAGTGCTACTCAGTGTATGTTTATCTGCCACTACAAGACTACATCTTAGTCTCAGTTATAAATAGGTCTTAATTATATATTCCATACGAGCAGCATTGCAAAGTGCCTGATGTCATGTCTTTTAAAGCAAAAAGAAAATCCGAACCAAAATGAAGGCCTCATCGTCCCCTTTCTATGTCATAGAGGGGTTTTAACCCCACTAAATGTAACGGGATTACTTGTGTCCATTAGTCAACAGCTCTGACTAATAGACTCTACAGTCTATTCTACACACCCTGAGGTTTTTAATCCACTGGAGAACATCCCTCTCCCAGAGCAATGGGTTTTAGATGGTAAGGTTGCTTGTTCCTCTGAGGGATTTGGGTTTTACAGGAGCCTGTAATTGTATTAGAGATCAATACAAACTCAATAGGCCACGTGTTAGCCAGTTCCTGCTGTAAACAGCAGTTTCTCTATTTTGGTAAAGGTGGAGGGCAGGTGGAAACTCTTGAAACACAACCTCTGTAGGTGTGTGTGCATTAGTGATTACATACCAGTTTAGGTTTATATGTGTGAGTGAGTGTGTGCATAAATGTCTCGTCAGCAAAGACAAGCTGCACAGCCTGTAGAGCTGCTGTGTTACTTGAGTCAGCAGTGATGTATGAATTTGTTGAGTTCGGCTTCACACTGGTGAGAAATGTGATTTATAATTTAGTAGTGGAAACACAGTTTTCCATAGTGAAACAGTTATTATGACTTTTATTAGTAGAAACACTAATAAAGGTTTTACTGCAAAGAAGGCTGCGCTCAGTAGGAAATAATATTATATTGATCATTTTAAATAAACTGTTCTGCTCTCCACTGCCTTGTATTAGGGAGCAGCAACACATTTTAACAGGGTTAATTTGTAAAATAAAACAAATAAAGTAATATAGTAGCTGCTAGACTAGTAATCAGTAATAGCTTGGTGAAAGCAACCACCTCTCAATATACCAGGACACACCCCTTTTTTATTTCATCAAACAACTTAAAATAATAAAAAAAAGATATACAGCCTGTAATGCAACCTTATCTTAAGTTGCCTTTGCATCTGTCGTGTCTTCTATCATTATCACTACAGATTTCACTCTTATCATTTGATGACTGTAGCTCTTGGTGTTTGGTTTCCCATTTCTTTTGGCCTCCTATTATCTAGGTCTTTCCATTGCTTACACCAAGCTATTACCTAGTTATTACATGATATTATACATTCTACCTTATTTATAGCCAATATTCTCATAATATGATTCCGGCAATAGTAGATAACAGATGTTTGAAATTTTTTGCCCAGACCCAGTCGTTGATGATGGATGGTAGTGGGGAAAAAAGCACCATGATCTGCTGATCTGACACACTAGTGAATCCTTTCAACCCTTTACTCCTCCCATAATTCCCTCTGTTCTCTGTTGGTTCTTCCCAGGAGGAGATGTGCCCTAAAGGTGAAGGGGTGTCACCTCAGCACTGCGTGTGGTCCTCAGCAGTCAACATCAGGGATAAGTACATCTACGTGACCCAGCCCCTCCAGAGCCGACTGCTGGTCGTTGATATTCAGGCACAGAAGGTGGTGCAGGTGGGTGGAGCAGGTATCAGGCTTGTCAGAACACACCTCAGAAATTATTCATCTGCGAGTTAGTGACTGACATTATAAAGCTCCTGTAGGGGAAAAAAAAAGTTAACAAAAGTCAAGTCAAGTTCAAGTTTCTCCCAGCACCTTGCATGGTAGCTCACTGCGTCAGTGCACAGGTATGTGAAGGAGAGGCACCTTGGATAACTGAGCCATATAAATGCAGTCCATTTACTGTTTATATGACAGTGGTTGTCCAACCTTAGGGCTAGCAGCAGTAGACAAGCCTGTTATTTCTCAACATAATGAAGCATACTGTACCAGTAAAACCACTACACTGCTTCGTTTTTATATGTAGCTCTGCCACCTTACAGCCCAGGTGAAAAGCTAGACACATTAGATTTTTAAGATACATTTAGTCAATGCACAGTCATGCAGCTAATGTTTGGCTACATGTCAAACACCATCGCCTATATGAGATGCATTCCAGTCAACTTTCCAAGCTATTGAACTGCCTCCAATGTGAGAAGGACCCCATTCAAGGTAAAATAAATCAAATGCACCTCAAGCGTTAGAAACAATATGGTGCTCGGGTGGGTGCTGGCTGCCTCGCCATTCATCTTGCCTGTAACGGCTGTTTAGAGACTGAATCCCTCAGGGGTTCTTCCCAGGGTCAGCATCATTTATACTGAGGTACAGGATGAGAGGAAATAGGCCTTAACACAAGGAAAAGGGAGAGTGAGATGAGAAGAGAGATAAGTGGAAGTCTGAGTAGACAGAATGACATGAGATGGCAAAATGAGCAGGCAGCCGAGCAAAAATGTCCTTTTAAAGCTGTAAGTCAGCCTGGTTAGAAATATTTATAAAAAAAGGTTGGACACCTGTATGCTCTGTGAATTATTTACCACTCCACCTTTATCGAAAATTCCATTTATCGGAGTCTTAATTCAGCAAATAAGCTGTTCTTACAATATTTAAGTTCAGATGTACGACCTTTGGTGAACTGTCTGAGCCGCTCCTCTCTCACCATCCACTAAATCTTTCTTTCCCTTGATCACCCATCCATGTCTTGCCTTTTACCTCTCTCCTATTTGAAGACCTTCTCTGGCCTCTGGGTGCATGAGGTTAATACACCATCCTGTTTTTCTCTTTCTTATCTCAAGGCTCTTTTTTATTTTTTTTGCAACTTGCATCTGTAGCTTCTTCTCAGGGCTTGGTAGCTTTAAAACGAGACGACGGCAGACTAAAGTGAAGGTACACCGTCAGAGGGTGTGTAAGAGCAAAAATATTTAATTTGTAAAAGCAACAATTCTGCATCTATCACCAGAATCAAATCACTATCTTTTTTATAAATAAAATATCTCCCTCCTGAATAGTAACTCCCACTAGAGAAATAAACTTAATAAAATAAAAATGTGTTGAGCAGAAATTTAAACCCAGGGAGGCAGATCTAGCAGATTCTGGTTTGTGATCCTTTATCAATACTGGGTCCCTCCTCAGAACACGCTCTCACTCAACCTTGTGAAGAAGTTCTGTGCACCTTTTTAAAATGCTTCAAATGAAACCTTCAGTTTTCAGGTGAAACCATTTTTTCCAGTCTACTCGAAGTGAAAGGTCTAAATGTCGGCTTTCAAGCTTTTTCATGATATTTTCATGCTGTTGCACACAAGGATGTATCACCTTTGTTATCTTTCTTAATCAAGACATCTAACCTTGACTCATATGTCAGACCTGTGCCAGTTAAACCTCCCACTGGGTCTGAAAACAAATGGAACATCAGCTAATTAAAAAGAAATCCAGATGGCCGCATAGTAACTTCAACTTACAAAGGTGGTTTCCTTTGAGCTGCGGTACATCACTGAGAGATGTCATGCAGTTGTCAAGTAGGATTCTGTTATCCTTGTTCTTTTCTCTCAGCCAAAATCAGCGACTTTTCGCCAGCAGTTCCAAAAATGCTTATGTTCACTGAAGTAAAAATATATTCGGGTTGCCCGAAGTATGAAAATTTTATTCCATTTAGGCAAAGAAATCTGATATTGCTGTTCAGGGCCTGACAGACATCTAATATAAGACATCAAACATGGGATTTACATGTTGAACTAGTGTAGTTGGAGCTTTTTACTGTTCACCTATGGTTCACATTAAAGTTACATTTTAAATAGGATGTGAATCCAGTTTTAAACTAAATATTTAGCTTTAGAAGTTGTAAAACTGAAATCTAACAGTTTGCTGGATAAGGATGTATTCAATACAAGTGCCTGATAAAATGAGACAACAGCTTTACACCTTAATTGTCATGATCTGGCTGCTGCAAACACCAGATAAACTTATTTTTATTTAATCATTGATAGAACTTTGTTGTTGTTGTTACACAATCACAAATAAATACAGTCTACATTGATCATAATAAACTCCACTGTCCACAGACTGTGAAAATACAGTGCAGCTTTAATGATTACTTGAGTTGCAGATGCCGTCTTCAACACATTTTTTATTATTCTTAACTTCTTGGCACAAAAAATCCAGCTTTACATATTATACATCTCGGACAATCGTTGTACAGTGATTAGGGATCCCAGAAGCCTTTTCACAGGCTGCACCACAGTTACAGAGGCCACCTGATGGTTGTTGGTCCAGAAAAGAGCTTCTGTTATAAGTGAAACGTTAATTATCTTAAGTGCCTCCCTGCTGGTAGTGTAGCAATGACGCCCATGAGCCATTACTAATTCTGGGGTAGAGCGGCAGAATAAAATGTGGGACTACTGTAGATTGTTTCTTTGAAGAATCACCACTCTGTCTAGAAGAACCATCCATTTGCATTTGGAGAGTGATGCTACAGAGTGATGTTTACTTTTATTATAAAGGACCTTTGGCTCAAAACAGACACCTGCTTGCAGAGAGAATACACTAACCATGCGAAGACCAAACGCAGCATTCAAGCCTTTACAAAATTCATTAGTCTAGTCTAGAGTTTTACAATCTACTGGTGTTTAGTGAAGGTCAGAACTGACTATTAATAAAGGAAACAACTGAAATTCTTCAGATTGATTGTCAAATAAGAAAACAAATGAGCAACATCACTGAATCCTTCAAACAGCAAATAGAAAAACTTTAATTAAATCAAAATGTTGATCATATATTCACCTAGAAATCAGTTCTTTAACAGAACCATTACACTTTGTTGGATACAGAAGCTGTTCCATTTCCTCACAGTCCTCTCAATGGCCTGACCTCAGCTTTACCTCTACTCCCATCATGCAGCAGGCTAAACACGTGCAGCCCACCATCCCCACATACTGTACATACACACATGCTGAGTTGACACTTGGCTGACCATTGGAGAGGCGAGGGCTGGACCTCCCATTACTGAACACAGAGCTTGTGGTCTCGCTCCACTGGTGGGGGTGTCAGCAGCTCCCTGTCCACCCAGCCAGAAGCAGGGTAATGGATTGTGTTATTCCTTGTTGTTGACATTGCAGCAGACCTGAGGTTGCATACATGGCAAACCCTCCATCTCTCTCTCTCTTTTTCCTGCTTGTGCTCTTTTCCCATTCTCCTTTTGCTGTCTCTGCAAATTATTATTTTTTTGTTCTATTTTTTCCCACTGAAGTGTGTCAGACAGTAAAACATCTCTAGCAGCTGTGCTATAAAAGCTTTTCAACACCTTCTACATGTACTGTACATCCTTTCTGACATTTACACCTTGATTTGATCCAGAACATCTGATGATCTGTCTTTTATATCTTTAGTAGTGGAGTAAAGCTTTTGGGGTCTTAATAAAAGGCCTTTTATTGGTGGGCTAGTCCAGGATTCCAACCCTGATCTCCCAGTTGTCAAACCTTGGTGTTGGGATAGCAGTGGTATTATGAAGCACTATTGCTAAACTGATATTGAATTTTTGAACAACCTCGAGCATACAATATCTGTCAGTGAAAAAGCTGCACTGTTATATATATATATATATATATATATATATATTGGACCAAAGACTCTTTGCAGTAAGGAGACTTTGCTTTGGAGGCTTTGCCAGTTTGACATTGACATGTTAATAACTGGTCTGTGTAACATGTGGACATGATCGTCAGAGCTTTAATTCTGTCTTCTCCTCACTCTCTGTCTTCTAGGCTGTAGCAACAGATCCTTTTCCAGTGAAGATGCTCTATGACAAATCACATGACCAGGTGTGGGTCCTGACATGGGGGGACATGGACAGAACACACCCGACACTTCAGGTAATGTGTTTTTGCGTGTCACACTAAAAAGCTGAGTCAGATAAACAGTTTAGTTTTGCTCTTGTCATTTGTGGTTCAAGCCAACAAGCTAACCTCAGGGCTGATTTTTATTGTCTCCCTCAGGGACAGTAGAATCACTGAGATAGATGTTTATTAGTACACCTAAAACCTTAGTAGCTCAAACTAATTCAGTGTTATTACAGCCCTGTCCTTTCATAAAGGTAATAATGTTTAAACTTTCTCAGAAGCTTCATAAATATCTTAGTGTACATATGTGACAGCATAATCTGATTTGGAGAAATCTCTTGAAGCTGTTGACTAAGATACAGTTGAATGTGTGTGTTTGTGTATATATATAGATCTAGAGATATAAATATATACAGTAGCACAGTGTAGCACTAGATTGCGCTCCTCCTTTGTCGCACTTCTGCCCCACCCTACACCTACTTTTTCTGTGTATGTTTTGCGAACTCTGAGTGATGATCTTCCTGAGAGAATATAATCTATATCAGCTGTAGAAAGTAAGGAAAACGGTGCCTCATAACTAATTGAGCCCCACCATGTACCACCGTCCCTGTTTATGTGATAAGTATTTGCATGACAACATGTAATCTGTGTGTGTTTTAGAGCATTTACCAAACCAGCAAAACAGCAATTCACAGCTGTGGCGCTGTCTGCTTGTGCCTGTGTCCCTTTGGACCACTGGTGTTGGAGGATTCACAAATGAGAAATGATCACAGGTGTGGTTGTATTTAATCCACCTCAGGGGAGTGGGTGGGGTGAGGCAAGAGAGAGGATGATGCAGATAGGGTCGAGGAGTTGGAGGGGAAGGGAACGGGAGCAGAGCTGGCACCCATGGGAGAGTTATGATGCTGTTTTCATGGGCCACAGTGTGTGTGTGTGTGTGTGTGTGTGTTTCCCTGTACAACGGTGGAGGACACTGCCACCAAGGGATCCCATTGTAATCTATGTAATAGACACAAACATGTTTATTGTTGTGCTTTGTTCCATTGGAGCGAAGGATCCTATTATATTCAAGTGAGGTGTTGTGCTCTGTCTTTGCTATTTAGGGATATGCTCTGTCTATTTATTATAGGTAGTGCAGAGGGTTGATAACACTCCAGTTTATCATTCTTTTGAGGATCTTGAAGGTGAAATTGCTCATTTTATATTCAGAAAATTGCTGGAATGCTAAAATTTATCCTGCTATTAGTCTCAGCTGTTGTGCTTTAATAGTTAATCATTGGCTTTGTGGCTTCTTGTACTCAGATGGTTTTCGAAATAACACTTCTGCATGTTGTTCCTGCTGAACCCCATTTCTTACTTGTTCCTCCCTCATTTGGTCCAGAACATCTGATGATCTGTCTTTTATTTCTGGTATATTCGAGTAAAGTTTTTTGGTCTTATTAAAGGCCTTTTATTAGTTGTGTAGTTCAGGATCCAAACTCTGATGTCCCAGTTGTCAAACCTTGGTTTCAGGATAGAAATGATATTATGAAGGACTACGGCTAGACTGATATTGGATTTTTAAATAACCTCAAGCATTCAATATCTGTCAGTGTTTCTAGTTTCCACTGTTATTTCCAGATATTTTTGTTTTATTAAGTAAGTTTAATGAGATTGTTTTGGATCTTCAGGTGCCGCTATGTTCTGGCAGCAGAAGTTGTGGAAACAGAACCACCTATGAGTTGGTTTTGGGTCTTTGGGCCAAATAGTCTGCGTGCGTGTGCATACATTTGAGTTTAGTGTCTCAGTTAAGGTACAAACACGTCTATGTCGCAGTGTCTTTTTCCCCCATCCATTATCTGATCCTGTTAGTGATGCTGGAGCCAATCACAGATTTCATTGGACATAAGACAGTGTACACCTTGGATGTGTCACCAGTCTGTCAGGGCTGATGTATAGACACAGCCATTCACACTTACAGGTAATTTAGAGTCACTGGGGTGTTTTTCCACACTCCAAACCTTAACTGCATGTCTTTGGACTGTAGGAGTCTGGATTTAAACTGCAGACTTTCTATCAGCCCTTCGTCTCCAGTTATCATCTTAAATCAAGTAGAAAATTCAAACGTTTTTCATCACCGAATAAAACAGTTTTCTCATTTAATTTGCAACAATCAGAGTACAGAAAGCAGCTTTGCATAAAATTTCTCCCTTATGTGGCTGCTGCTGCAAAAAACACATTTTTGTGTTTTTTTTCCTTTTATTCATTTCCTCTCTTCCTGCAGTCGTTCAGGAGTAATGAATAATTAGAGCGCAGGGCATGAATCACTCACAAATGCAATTGCGAGGAAACCGCATAATGGATTGAAGGCCACATGGATCACACCACAAATAAATGGTCTGATAATGTCATTATCATTTGGACTACAAGTAATTGACCTGTTCAGCAGCAGCCTGTCACTACCAGAGGCGCTGTTTCACTTCAGCAGATCATACATGTGTATGAGTGCGTCTGTGTCTCTGCAGTGATTTTGTGCACATGCGATGTGTGCGGTATCGTAAGCAGCCAAGTTTGAGGATGGCTCAGTATCTCTGTGTAAACATTGGAGGGAGTGTGATTGTCAATTCATTAGAAAAGACAAATGGAGGAATCTCTGGCGGCTAGAAAAAGACATGGCCTTTCAGACTGTCAGTCCAGTCTGTGTGTACGTGCCAACAAGACATTTAACTTATGGGCACATTGTTTTTCTCTGTACACACACAAAAGGGCACAGTACTCCCCATCTGTTTTCTCCTTATTTATCTCTCTATTAGCAAAAACATGTCCATCTTTTAGAGTTCGGTCTTTTTCATTAAAGCTACTTGTTTTTTTTTATTTTAGTCTCTGTAGTGTGAATGTCTATTCAGTATTCAGTACCTATTATTATGTATAAAGACACACAGATTAACCCATATATCTCCAGTATTGCAGTCTAGCATCAGAGCATATTCTAAGGCTTGTACAGTAACTGTATGTTGTACAGTTTTAAAAACTGTGACTTTTTGTCACTGTTTAAAAATAGCATTTTGATCGACTGAGATCGATTTGAAAGCAATTACGCGCTCAGCCCTAACCGAACTTTACTCTCGAGCTCAACTCGAGTATGTTGTTGATGATAGATGTTATGTCGTTAGGACAAGTTTCCCTTTAAAGCTTTTCACCATTGTTGTGCTGATTTAAAACTGCTGCTGAAATTTCTCTCAGCATCCATCTGTCACTCTGATGACGGGCAGAACCTTTTACTGAAGCACTGCTGTGACTGAGGGAGAAAGACTCTGACCATGAACCATAATTTAGCAGGTGTGAACCTGAGTAGGGACTCCAGCTACTGTGGCAGCAACTTAGAGTATTAATTTATGTTTTAAAGCTGCAATAATTTAACAAGAAGTCTCAAGTGAGTCTTCCTTGGATTCCAGAGGATACATTAACAATATGAATGCCGTCATTTTGACAGACATACATATCTTTTCAGTTCTGCACACAGAGTAGCCTACATGGCAGAGGCAGCGCAAACACTAGACTCAATGCATGTTAATATCCACACACTGATAGCACGAGTCGTCCAGCACAAGGGGTGCAGCTGTGCCACACGTGGGTCTACTGAGAGTGAGCACATAGTGACTGCAGTGTCTGTGTCTTTGTTCATCTTTCTCTCTAAGCCCTTTACACATTTGATGTTTTCTGTATGTAACTTTTAATAGTTTTGAGTATGTGTCAGTGGTATCTTATTTTGGAGATACAGTGTGACTGTGGTTTTGGAGATAATTCATGTTTTTGAGCGAGGCTTTTCCTTCTAACCATCACTTCAGTTGCTTCAGCTTTATTAGTTTTACAACTTCTTATTTATTGTAATTTGACAACAGGCAGAAGGGAAGAAGAGCATAGTGAAGCAAGTCTGGTCAGGGCAGAGTGGATTGATTCGACTGTTATGCTTAGCTGGATTAAATTGCACATTGTAGTTTTAAATATGCATTTTGATATTTAAAATGATGATTGTAATAGATTAAGATTTTTTTGTCTAATGCCACCTCTGTTGGAATCCACATTCCTCTACACTTGGTTTTAAAATATGTCTTAGGTGATACGATCACAAGTGAGCAGCTGAGACACAAACACATGTTCACATGTATCTCTATCTTCATTACTGCTGCATCATATCATCATATCATATACAGTCTTCACGCTCTCATCAATACAACCAGCACATCTTGCATCGATGACATCTTTTCCGCTTCAGTACACTTAAGGGTTTACACTATAAAAGTGATGTGGTCAAATTCATCCTAGACCATCTAGTTCGTCATCTGTCCACCTGTGATCCAATCACCCAAGATGTATTTTAAAACGTGTAGTGTCTTTTTCTTAAGGAGCAGTAAGATAAATAATTGTAGCAGCTTATTTAAAACAGAAACCCCCTAACCCATTAGCATGATCAGCACAGGGATATTCAAGCCCCTTGTAAGTGACACAAATACACTGGAGCATTTTGAGAAATTCAATGTACTTTAATTAGATAGAAAAAAAAATTAAAGGCAGAAGTTACTCAGTCAGAACCAAATCCCCCTCAGGTATTAGGGCAACATGTGAGGTAGGAGTAGAGTAAAACTCAATTGGGCCTCATGGCTGTAGATTTGAAACCCAGGGATGATCAATGAAACAGGGAAGCCTGTGGCATTAAGATGACAGCACCTGCAGCCCTGGAGACCACAGTAGCTGCCTAATAATACATGAATGATGCTACATTGAACCTCATTAACTCCCATCACTGCATTCCAGTAGCATTGTAATTACTTTATGTTTTTAAACGAGGATTCCTTTCATGTCTTCCAAGCAGTGAGAAAAGCTGATCTGTTCAAAAATAAATAAAATATTCAGGGGATTGAGAAACGGATAAAAACCTTTGAGGAGTATTGCAGCACTGTAGCAGACTCGCAAACTGTTGTTTTTATTTCCTTACAATTCATAGTTCCGAGGAAGGAAAGTGGAGTCT
The DNA here is from genome assembly GCF_900324465.2 of Anabas testudineus. Taxonomy (NCBI): domain Eukaryota; kingdom Metazoa; phylum Chordata; class Actinopteri; order Anabantiformes; family Anabantidae; genus Anabas; species Anabas testudineus. The sequence continues at coordinate 17,606,935 of NC_046623.1, read as the reverse complement.
AGCCCCCCCACTGGGCATTGGGTAGAGTTCAGCTTTAGTGGCGTAGGCGTATACATCAAAATAGATTTTACACTCGGTTCTTTCCTTTTAAAGACACTCTATATGCACTCTAGCAACATTTGACTAAATGTCGAAGCTAGAGCTGCTTCAATGAGCCGGGTTTCTCTGAAAATATAAAGTGGAGAAAAAAACAGGTTTACCTCTGGAAGTAGTTTTACAGAGCAGAACTTAGAGATAAATGTGCAGTGTCACGTGTGCAGGTCCCATAAACCACCTCACTTGTCCTTGACTGTGACCTGAACATGCAGGCAAACATGATGAAGCATTTGTCAGTGACAAGGTGTTGCCCATCGTCCCTGCACGGTGCAACATGCTGATTCAGTTCTAGGTGTATGACATGAGACAAACATCGCAGAATAAGATGCTTTATCAGTAAAATGAATGGGGCCATGTTTCATCAGCTGAAGTAATATATAGTGGCAGGAAAAACTATGTGAACCTTTGGAATTTCATGGTTTTCTGTATTGAATTGTCATAAAATGTGATCTGGTCTTTATCTAAGTCAAGTATTAACAAATAGAATGTGTCTAAAATAATAACACAAAAAAAATCTGATCTTTCGTGTCTTTATTGAGAACAACCTTAACAACTTCAGTGATAGAAGAAAAAGTATGTGAACCCTCAGCATTAATGAACATCGTATTCTGTAGGCATCTTGTGTGTGGCTCTCTCCAAGTGTCTATTGGGTTGAGGTCTGGGCTCTGACTTGGCCACTCCAAAAGGTGAATTGTGTTTTTCTGTTGTGGACTTGCTTTTATGTTTTTCATACTACTAGAGTAGTGTCTCCATTTGTAGATTGTTTGCCAGCTATAGACTGGTGAATTTCTAAAGTCTTTGAAATCACTTTGTAACTTTATATAAAGCAACAATCCTTGATTGAGACCTCTTTTTGGTGAGGCATAGCTCACATAGGGGTATTCGTCTTGTGCAGAGCAAACTCAAAAAGTTAGTGGTTTTTGTGAGTTGAAGTAGTTCACACCTTCAAACTAATTTTCTTAACTTGTGCCAACACTTGACTCCAGTTAAATTTAGACTAGATTTATATTATTATTTCAAGGGTTCTACTATTTCCACTAGCACTATGATGTTCTCAATACAGACATGAAAGATCAACAATTGTTTTTTGTTTTATTTTAGGCACATTGTATTTGTTAACACTCCTGATTTAGAGATCAGATCAAAAAGGTTCACATACTTTTTCTTGTCACGTATTGTAGAAATTTATCTAATGCAGAATATATGGGCATGTCCGTTGGACGAGCTCCAGCTAACCTGAGATCTCAGTGTTTCACTTGCAGAATCTAACAGCAGGTGATTCCTGTGATGCTAAAAGGTCACACATAGTCAGATTCCACTGATTTGGCTGTTTTGTCCAAAGCAACTTACAGAAAGTAAATACAGTGCATCAAATGACATAGGAGCAGCAAGATATTGACATTTGGAAGGGGATTTATTTTTAGACAAATAGTTGCCATATTACTTTTTTCTAAGTAAGTTGATTTGTCATGTCTGAACAAGATACCAAATTAGAGCCAAAGCAATAGGAGATATTTGAGGATGATACCGTTATCTTAGTGCTTTTACAGCTGTGACTAACAAAGTATATTTTCAGCAGAAAGAAAGGTAATTTATACCGAGTCTGAACTTCACTTTCATGTTACTTATTAACATTCATCTAGGTCAAGTAAATGTCAGCCTGATATCGATTTATCTTGATGTTGAAGGGGTGTTGTTTTGATGCCATTCTGACATTATTACTTTTTGCAAATCTAAATTACCTTAATGACAATATTAAAAAGAGGCGGCGACTTCAGGCATCTGCACATTCATATTCTGTGTGTAGCTAATGGGAACGGGTGTAACCTCTATTTACAGTAAACATAAAAAAATGTTAAAGAATGAAGCTTAAACTGCTCCTTTGTATAAAAAAGAATTTGCATAATGTTAAATGGTGATATATAAATCCTAGTGACTATTTTCATATTTATCTGCATCTCTGTACATTGTACATTAATCAAGTCTTTGTTCCTTGTACAAATACCTGGATTTTCTTTTGTACTCAAGCCTGGGGTTACAGTAACTCAATGACACATTTATACAGTGAGGGAAGAAAGTATTTGATGCTCTGCTGATTTTATATGTTCTATAATTTTAATGATAAATTTATTTTAACAGAAAAACCCATTTCATAAAAGGTATATATTGATTTGCATTTTGATGAGTGAAAAATGTAAAACATTATTTAGTACTTGGTGGCAAAACCCTCAGTTTTCAATCACAGACGGTTCTTGAAGTTAACCAACAGGTTTTTGACAGATTTTGTCCCACTCCTCCTTGCAGATCCTCTGCTCTGCTGACATTTAGCGACTCGAACCATCAGCTCCCTTCACAGATTTTCTATGTGATTAGGGTCTGGAGACTGGCTGGGCCCCTCCAGAACATTAACATACTTCTTCTTGATGCCGAAGAGTTTGATTTTGGTCTCATCTGAAAACATCAGATCAAAGACTTATTTCACTCATTAAAATGCAAATCAATTTATAACTTTTTTGAAATGTTGATTTATAAACTTCTACTTTTTATTGCAGCACACGTTGGGTCATTATCTCCTGACGATCACAGCCTCTAACTTTTATTGTACCATCTCTTGTCTACAGGTAATTCCTCAAGCTAGTGTGGGAGAGGTACATCATGCCATCCGCACAACTTTTCAGAGGGTCAACGACTTCTTCATTCCTCCAACCAATCTAATCATCACTCACGTGAGGTAAAGCAACACACACACACTGAGCCACCCCTGACCTTAAAACACAGGTGACCTCATTGCTCGCTCATCACAGCTGTCCTTCTGAGGTAAAGGAGAAAAGAGCAAATTAGAATTCTAATGACAACCTCAATGCGCATTAATCACTGCCCGCAGAAATCTAGAAAGGCTATTAACCTTTTCTTTGAACTTTGTCGATCTAGGTTTGCCTTTGTCTTCCTCAAAAATGAACCTGCAATCCATAAGATTGACCTGGAGACCTTCCGCCGCGTCAAGACCATCAGTCTGAAGAACTACAGCTGCATACCGGTCAACATGGCTTACACACACCTGAGCGGCTTCCACTTCATTCAATGCCAGAGCAAGAGTGACCTGCAAGCCCCGCCCCAGCTCCTCATTGACAGCGTGACAGACACTGTGATTGGTCCGAACCTGAACGTCACAGGGCAGCCCTTTGTGTCACCGGACGGCCGCTACATTGTGACCCCTGACCCACAGAGCTCGACGCTGATCATACAGACAGTGTCTTTTCAGGGGGAGCTGGGTGTGAACCAGGAGATGGACAAACCTGTAGATGTATCTGACTTGGTTTTTCAGCCCTCCTTCACAGAGTCCAACCAGCATGTAGTGGTGGCCACCTCAGGCTCAGGCACGGACCTGCTATTTGCCGATCTCTCCTCAGGCCGCACCGAGGTTCTCCGGAGCCTCAAGGAGCCTCTGGCCCCCCACGCCTGGCCCTGGGGAGGCCCCAACAGAGTGGTGGTCTTAAGTGGCTTGTTCGGACAGTATCTGGTGACGCCATCAGCCGAGTCCCTCTTTGTCCTAAACGGTAAACAGAGAACGCCGCATTGCGAAGTGTCAGACATCAAGAGAGGGAACACAGTTGTCTGGGTTGGTGAGGTATGAGTGTAAACAACAACAATAACAAAAAAAGTATGTATGTAGACTTAGGTGGGGAAAAAAGGAAAGATCAGGCCAAATTCCCTATTATACAGATTTACGCCAACATAAGTTGTGGACTCAACCCTGGGACTGAGCAGAAGCAAACATGCCTGGGTTTATTGTAACAAAAGTACACTTAAAAATAGACTAATTGAGAAAACATTAAGAAACCTTGTTGTGATATTTCTATTGGGAGAAAGTGTCAATGCCGTTCAGTGCAACAGTGATCTATGTGCACTTAACTATACAGAAATGTACATTTATTGCACTTCCTTCCATGTTATCACAGCAAATAGGTACCTGAAGAGGGGTTATTAATGAACTACGAACTATGCACAATGCTCACTTTTTTTAGAGTAAAAAGCTTTCTGATTTTGTTGATCTCAACGTTTGTCGTTTCACCAGTGCAGCATATAATCACCACAAACTGTCTGTCCTTTAGTGTACGTGTGTTCTGGGTCCTTTTAAAAGCTACCAACCCTGTTTATTCACGTTTGTCATGGTATTGTACTGTATCCTCCCTCAGAAAGCTTTCATTCTCCTCATGCTGGCAGAGGCTGGCTTTATGCACATGTACGTGTAATACCCTCTATTTACATTGTCTATCCAAAGAGCCTGATTGGTCCATTAGCTGTCAACAATGGATGTTCTGCTCTCAGAAGGAGTCTAACCAGAAATGTGGTCTCTTGCAATGGTATAATCTGTCCCCCACTGTCTCTCACAGTTACTCTGTACCTGCAGCACTACTGTGTGCCGCGGAGCCTGAAAATGCCACTTAGCAGATTCCCTCAGGGTAATAACTCCAGTTTACGCTGACCCACATGTTGAGGCTGTGCCAAAGTGGCATCAACTCCACAATCTGACCGGCTGTGAGCATTTGTGCATCAGAGAGCCATGCATCAAGAGCTAACTCCAAGGCAGGTACACTTATATATTACTGTAACACAAAGAATGTTTTTACTGGTTTCTCTTGTGGACAACAAAAACCCAGCAGGCTGTTTCAAAAGTAGGGATACATCTTTACAGACATTAGCAATACGCACTGGCAAACATTTGTCCTGTTTCCATAAGTTCCTGATTATTAAATTGCTAAAATGTACAGGCTTGTTTCATTATTATTCAAGACTTGCATACCTACTTTTGAAAAAGCCACTATTATCTGTCTCGAGGCAGTAACCGAACAAACACCAGCAACTCTTGAACGTCATCTTCTGTGTGATTTTCTTTGGCCATTTGCACTAATAATGATAATGATGATCCTTTAGCACTGAAGCTTTTCTGTAATGATTTAATCAGAAAGAACTGGGAACATAGTGTCTCACAGAAGTACAGAAGTCTACACATGAACACAGCCTCGATGGCCCTTTCATATTGGACTTAAACAGCTGGCTGTCTTGAGGTAATGGCTTATGCAGTATGGCCCTGTTCTGTACCTCCTAGCTAATATTGATCTGTTAATATCAACAAATGTCTAAAATCTGTATAAAATCGATTTTAAGTAAATTGGATCTTTTAATTGTTGCTGTAGATTTTTTAAAAACTGACTAGAGTATCATTATCATCATCTCCCTCGTTCAAACTAGTGAACATTATTTTGGTCGCGCTGATAATTGGCTGTGTTCTGATACTGAGGTTAACGAAATTCACACATGCAGGGGTGAGCTTCACCTCATCTTTAGCTGCAGCAGATCAGCTAAAGTGACAAATGTTTCCAGCAGCTGAACAGAGTAACGTCTTCAAACTGATCTACAGTTTGTACTCTGCCAGAGATTGTTTATCAGGTAGGAGAAAAGAGACTCCACAACACTATTATACGACTACAACTGGGCTGACACAGTGAAATGTCGTGTTTCTGGCCAATCGTATCTATTTCAATCACATCGTCCTAGTTAAGCTTTTATCACATCAGTAATACATTTTTGGTCCATGATTAAAATGATCTTACTGCACAAATACTCACAGCCTTTTAGATTTTGAAGTTGTTGAGAGTTATTAAACTCACATTTATCTCTAAAGGCCTCAAAAGATCAAGAAGACCAACATTGAAGAAAACTGTTCCACTGTTAAAAACACACACACCTGCAGTCTTATGAATGGAAACTAGCTGCTTAGGATTTCATTTCCCCAAACAACAACTGCAGCCAAAATTAACTGTTAATCTTCTCCCAATGCGTAGTTGTGCCTGTAACTCCCTAATGAAATGCAGTGTGTAGGGTAGAAATGAAGCTGTGTGAGGAAAAGTAAACAGGTGTGAAGCCGATTTGTTGTTCTTGTTTGTGATTTAGATATTCGCTGCTAATCTGCCATGAAACCTTTCTGGCATGAAAGCCTGCTTGAACCTGTAGAAGGCTAAGACCTAATGATGCCGACTATGTTTCCTAGACCACTGTTGCACTGAGGAGAGAAATATACCTGACAGACATTTGTTATTTCAATGGAAGTCGTCCCTGATATCTCACTGTACAACCTTTAAAAGTTTCTTGTTCTTCCTAAAGTCACTCCCCAACGGCTCTGTACAAGTAACATACAGTATTTGACATCTCCGAGACATGCATGAAATGAAACCAGATCTTCAACACGATGACTGACGTCTCTGATCTCTCACACCCACATACAGTTTTACCGTTGCTTGTGTAAAAGTCACTTTTCTGCCCTCTCATTGTCACGTCTGTCAGCTTATCTGTTGAGGTCGATTCAGCAGTATGACATCGCTACTAGAGCCAAGGAGAGCAAGAACAAAGAGACTGCACCTGCGCTTGCTAATATATCTACATTATTGGCTAGCTCACGTTGTTTGTTTCAATCTACCTTCAGTGGCGAATGACTATTTCTGTACCTCGCCCTTAACTCTCCAGTAAGGGGCTGCAGAGCTGAACCGCTTGGTGTGATAGACATTGATAGGAACCACTGCTGTAGATAACATGTTCAAACATGACGAAACTGACTGTACAGTTTTCTTTATGCATTTTGTGTGTTCTGGTTTATGAGGAAATTGTTTTGTAAGAAAAAAAATCGAATTAAATATATTGTAAAAATCATTATTTTTCAGTGTCAGTTGTCCACATCAGTGTCCACTGGTTAGCTTCATTTCTTAATCAATCATTCTTTGAAAAATCTGAATAGAGGTGAAACGGTTCAAGTAAACAAATCCAGTCAAAGTAGAAAAATGTCATTTTTGTTTGCACCAATTAGAAAACTTTTAAAGCAAACACTTAGCTTTAGGCAAAAGCACCTGCTCCTATTTGAAAAGGTGAGAGATTTGAATGTTCTACAAGCCAAAGGCCGTGATATTTAATCACAGCCTTCAAATAAGACCTCTAAAAACAGACGCCTACCACTTGTCAGTCTACCTTGAAAGTGCTGTAGCTGACAAGAAGAGACTCAGTGATAATTTTAGCATCTGGAAAACTACACTCAATTCTTCAATGTGACATTCATTCCTCGCTCCTGCCCACGTCGTCACTGTTGTCATTTATGGCCTCAGTCCACTGATGAGCTGGCCTTCACTCCAGTACACATAAATGTAATCTGTTGTGTTTCTGTTCTCAACACACCAACAATCCATTACCATTACTTACAACAGTGTTCTACTGAAAGATGTTGTCAATACGCTTTCCGTCAGTGTCGCAGTGACAGGAAGGGGTGAAAGAGGGAATAAAAGAAGAAAATCAGTCAAGTAGGAGAATCTGTTCACACAGATAATTAACATCCTGTTCTCGCCCGTTTCATTTACTAATGAATCAGAACAGAGAAAGAAGGACTCTTCATCCAGTCTTCAAAACCTGCTGAAATACCCACAACACAACCACACTTCAAGTCATCATCTCCCCCTCAGAACCCTCGGAAATAAATTAGTCTCCTCGCCAATATGAGTTGACAACAATGTTGAAAAGATGCATTCTCAGCTGCTTTTTCTGCAGTTGCAGTCTCAAAATCATTTCAGCCACATTTCAATTACGGTTAGCAAATATGAGCTGTGACTGAAGTACGATACCTTCACAAATACAAAACAAGTTGGTTCCGGTTTCTGATTATGTTGTAAAAACATCAAACTGCTCTTTCAGCATCAACAAACCCAAACTCTGAAGGAAATTCTCACATTGGGCCCATTTCCATTTGTCATTTCTCATATCCAGATAAAAGTCGAAGTGAGATTTAAGACACGTTTGTTCACACTCCGCCACACAAGCAATCTGTACGGATGTTCCCAGACTACACACAAATCAGGGTCAGGGCCACTACAGTCCAAAAGGAAGTGGTAAAATACCTGAAGCCATTTGATAACTGCCAAAGCACACAACAGGAAATCATTCTGCACAGCTAGAGGATCAACAACAGCCCACACATGACTCCATCACATTTACAAACTAAGACTAACTTTGTTAAGTTAATGGACTAGTGCTGCTCTGTCACCCATACACATGGATCAACACATGAACACGAACAGATAAGAACTAAACCAGCTGGAGGGGTTTTGTTTCCTGTCACTTTAATGTGATGAGAGAACAAAGGCTAATGTAGGTGCTGTTATCAGCAGGCATAGACTCAGCAGAGGACATTTCTACAAACCACTCATTTGCGTAGTTACACTGGAAAGGAGTAAATATAATTATGTTGGAGAACCAAAGCATTGACATCTTTCCAACATCTGGCAGCTGAGGAACACATAGCATCAGTAGTATTAGTGTTTGTATCTGCCTCCTCAAAGTCTGCAGAATGAAATAAGCTCATAGCTAAATATAGAGCTGTTTAAATGGTCTCTGTCAAGTTAAACTAAAAGGAAAAAAACTGCACCACATGCATTAAAATTAATTGATCTCACACAGATCAATGCATGTATCAGTGCAGCAGTTTCCACACGTCAACCCTGGACAATGACAGGAGAATCAAGTTGTGCAGAGTTGTGCTGTTACACCCGTTACAGCAGCTGTGAGATCACAGTCTGACTTTACCCAGACTCACACGATACCATCTGATGTTCTGTGTTCTCACATCACCCGGGTTACAGATATGTTCAGACTTCCATGAACACACATGAACAAGAACATAGAGGTGAAGATTTTTCAGTCTGGATGGACCGACCTGCCGTCCCGACAGCCAAGCTGCTAAACAAAGCTTTGTGAAGAAGGTCCAACTCAATGAATACTGTCCAATTAAAACTAACTTAGAAAAACAATAACATTTGGAATTAGTTTGGACATTTGGTAAATTTATGGCGTGAACGTCAACGAGGGTCTTGACAAACATCCAAAGAAATAAGAAAAACAGTCCGTGCTGCACCGATCGAGTCGAATAATCTGGGAAACCGTCCATTCTGGAATAGGAATGATCTTCAGCACAAAAGCTGCATCTGTTACTTTCAGGGTTTAAGGTTTCATTTCAGCCTCAGGGGGAAAAAATCGGAGTTCCTTTGTCGTGCTCGAACAGGGAAAACAGTGATTAAATCCTTCTAATTCTAGTCATGTAGCATTCAAAGGCTGTAATTTAAACAAAATCAGCCTTAAAATAGCTTAAAAAATTAACTGATGCAGAAAAGGTTTGTAGTTAATATTAAAGCAACCACATAAAACTAAACAACAAGGACTCTACAGTGAGTTCTGAAAGCTATAAATCACTCTGATGAAATACTGTAAGTGCTAAATGGTAACAACCTGTCAGCCCAGTGCAAATGTAGTGACGAACACTGCAGCTATTTGTAACCACGAGACAATAAAAGCATCTCACACAAGAGCTGATTCAAATAAAAAGATTGGATCTGCTCATCTGCACAAGATCAACACAAACTGCCTTAAATTGTTTCACCGGGGTGAATCTCAGTAACCAGCCTGAGTCGAATGTGGAATTTAACACATTCTTCTGCCATTAACTGTTCAAAGTCATAGAAATAAACATACCTACTACAGTATGTGGTCTTCAGGGAAATCAGACAAATGCCAGTTTAGCAGAAACCCACACAACACAGCTACATTGATATTCACACCGGAGTCTTGTTGCTTTATCTGAGCTGTTTATTTATCTAATGAACAAGATCCATGTGAAAGCATGGCTGAAGCCAAACCAGCCCCGTTTAGGCAGAGACACACCTGTGATGTTTTCATCACTGTGGCTGGTTTGACACGTAAAAAACATGATGAACTATAAAGATGCTCCGTCATAAACAAGTTCGGTAACTTTATAGCAGAACCCCGGATCCTCATCCTTTAAGGTCTAGAGTTTGATAACACTTTATCAAAACCATGTCAGGTATCAAATCTGATATTTATTTTGAAACTAATACAAAAACTATAATAAGTCAGAGTTTCTGTTCAGATCTGTGATCAGCTATTGCTGTCTGAGAAGCCAGAAATGCTACTAATCAATACTATTAAGTTAATCTCATTAACTTTGACCAACTGGAGCTAAAAGCTGAAAATGAGCCGAAGCAGTAGAAGGTATGAAATGTTCACTAAAGAAGTCACAACCTGGATTTAACTAATCTAATAGATAAGATAGATAATTACTACATGGATGATTATATTTCATCTGGTAACAAGTTATTGAACCTTAACTGATGAAGTGAGTAGCTCCATGTCTGAAGACACATCCTGTGGTCGTGGAAAAGATGTTCATCTGTTTCAGAAGAGTCAAATTATTGACATGAATCAAAGAAAACATCTGAGGAGATTGATGAAACTACTGAAACTGGGTTAAGAACTGTCCAATGGAAGAAGGTCATGTGGTCTGATGAGTCCAGATTTACTCTGTTCCAGATTATGGGAGCATCAGGGTAAGAAGCGAGGAGGTGAAGTGATGCACCCATCATCACGATACCAAGATAAGATCAAAAACAACAGAAACATGATTTAAAATCTTTCAGACTCAAGTAACAGATCAGAAGAACTGAAGCCGACCTTCACATAAACAGACAAGACCAACAAGGATCAGAGCTTCATCTATATTAAATCTATATCTATTTCTATAGAAATGTACAACAGAAGAACTTGGCTGGAAGCTGATTTCCTCAAACAAGCAACAAGAGTTGGACAACTCTTCACAACTCTTCACAACTCTTCGCAACTCTTCACAACGTCCAGTGCAACAGCAAAAACTGAAGAAAATCTGACCTTCGGTACAGAGGTCAACACTTCTGTAATAAAAAGATGCATAGTGGGGTTTGGACGGAAACTGTGGGAATCTGTGCAGAATGTTTTGATGATTCCTTCAATAGTTGTTGAGATATTTCAGTCTGGTCCACGGTTGTTTACCGACTGATGGACAGAGCTGCATTACCAGCATCTCATACAGACAAGCAGCCAGAAAACAGATGAACTATAATAAGATCAACTCACAATACACCTCAGACAAAAGCCCAAGTACAGTCTGAACATGGCTAATAGAGGAGTTCAGCTGCAGCCACCTGCAGCGTTACCTGTCGTAGAGAAACGACGTCCTAATGCTAATATCTGATCAAACAATAACCACATGAGCCCAAGTTTGTTAAATTCAACACAACATATTTGTTATATCTGATCCAAACTCAATGTTTATCAAGCTTCTGCCAGACATACTTTACTTTTGGTGTCAAGACAGCATCAAACAGACGCCTCCCTCCTCTGTTGAGTCTCAGGTGAAAATATATCCCATTGTAACTTCACATCAAAACAGTCGACATGATTTCTGTTGGTCCAGATCATTAACGGCAGACACAGCGGTGGTGCCTTCATTACACAGGCTGGCACTGATGTAGAGAGTAAAAGAAAACCAGGTGTCTTCAGCAGGAATTTGTCAAGAATATGTCAGTGATTAGAGCTGGAGTAAAAAATAGGAACGGCCATAAATATAAAATATCACAGAGGAAGTGTGCAGTGAAGTCTGTGTATTTATGACTGATGTGACACTGTCAGAGAAAATCACTGTCATTACAGCAGAGATGGAAGTAATAAAGAGGAGTATTAGAGCTCGATGTGACGATGTTAGTGATGAAGAGCGTGTCAGAAATCAACGTGTGTTTAGCTACTGATGGCTCAACATAGTGTCCATCAGTGTCTGCAGCAGAGGAACACGAACACCGTTTAATAAGAATCATCCTGAGAAGAAGTGTTTGACATCCGGGGTCAGGGGTCACGATGAATTAGGTAGAAACGCCAAAAGGCTACGCTAATATATTTAAATCACCATTAAATAACTTGCTAAACATGAGTCTCTATTCACTACTTTCTATTAATTAACACCCGACTACACAAATTAAATAACTGCTGTAAAAGTCAGCACTCAGAAAAATCTAACTTCATTTCATCTTTATCATAAAACATAAATCAGAACAAACACCAAGGTTACAGTAAACAAACCCAATACTTCAGTATTTAGTAAGAACACAAACACAGAAATTCAGAATCTTCATTAGTAAATAAATGAACAATAGAGTTTCTGCAGAAAACTACATTTGATAAAGATAAAGTTTAACCACCTTTAACTACGACCTCAACAAAAAGTCATTTCTGATCGTTTGTGATTATTAAATAATTCATTTGACTCAGTTCCACTCTTCATGTGAGAACTGAGTCTTCAGGCTGTTTTTCATGTTTCTCTCTCAGCTGGAAACAAACCACATCTACAAACTCTCCATCCTCCTCGACGACTTGCACAGAGATTATTAATATGTTGTTCGGTGCCATTGTCTGCGTCTCCGCCTGGAGACACGCAACACTTCAGTTCCCCTGGAAATCAGTGAGCGGCGGCAGGCAGGAGCCGACCTCCTCGCGCTGAGCCTCCGAGCCGACTGATGGGAACTCGGATGGAATTTCCTGTGTAACCACCGAGACTTCAGTCCCACTTTTATAGGCTGGTGAAAACAATGTTGTGTTTATCTTTAGCTTTGTCTTCAGAGGAGAGAATAAGTAAAAGGTTTTAGATCACAGAAAACAACACGTGTGTGTTTCTCCCTCCTTCTGCTTCAGTGGAGTCACAGGGTTGTTTGTCAAATCCAGCACTTTGGTTTCGTTTCACAGCGGCAAAAATGATTAAACTGCATGTTTCACTACTTAGAGCTGATGTGTGTTGAAGCTGAAAACATTACATCTACTTCTCAGGCGCGTACGAAACGCTCCTGTCAAGAACCGCTTACAATAATTGTGGATCCATTATCTTTCACATCCTCACACATAAACGAATATTTTCCATTAAGACAACAGCGTGTGGAACCACAGAATTGAATCACGCTGAAAGACTCTTGTACATTTACTAAACTATACGACTGCGTCTGTAACCAGAAAAGATTAAACTGCTTTCAGAAGTTAAACATAAGACGTGATAAACGGTGTGAAGGTTCATCACTGCACACTGATTTATTCAGATCTTAGTTTCCAAACTATTGTGAAATATTGTTCCACAACCACTTATGAAGGCAGCGGTTCTCCCTTTCTGAGTTGTATCGTCAATTAAAACAGTGTAGTTTAGTTTAAAGACGGCTCAGAGATCAGGACGTCAGTCTCAGCTGACGTACAACATGTTTCCTGGGTAGTTCTTTAAAAAGCCGTCACCATTCCTGCGTTCTGATGCTTTTACTGTAGCTCACTGTTATTTCTGCTGCAGAGTGGTGACACTGTGTGTAGTGTTTCATATTGTTGCTGAGTTGTTTTCTACAGTTAAAGCTCCAGGATGAGACGAGCGACTGTTTTAATATTCACCACGTGAGCAGCGGTTTTGAGCAGTTGTCTTGTAAACTTTTACGATCACGCATTATGACCTAAAACGTATTACAGAAGTTTATAGCACGTCTCTTTTCTAACGTGTTATGAGGGTGAATATAATCTGAGGCTTTGTGTCCACTGTACTGTGTTCATCCGTCTTTGATTTTGTTTATCTGAGAAGAAAACATGTCTTTCCACATTTCCTGCCGACGATGCAAAACTGTTTCATAGACAAAATATCTTTCAGTTGATGGTAAAACTCAAAAATAACAGTGACAGTGCTCTGTAAACAGACTCCTGCAGACACACAAATGTGCTTTGCTGTGGCACCGGCCCAAACCTATTTGGAACTACTGAGGCTTCTGGCTTATCCCACTTCAATAGGCAGCCATCCAGAACAAGAGCGTCTTTATACACAGCAGTCTACTGTGTGCTTCGTAGGCGGGAAACGGCAGACACGTTGGATTTAATACATACACACAGAGCTACTTGAAGAACCAGTAGATCCACAAGAAGCATCGTAAAACCCAGAATAGACGAATCCAGTCCACTATAGTTTTAAAGAAGGGATTTAGAGCTGCTGCAATTTTTCAGTTCAGTACATTAAATTATTCTTTACTCCAATCGGAGCTTCACACGTTTTGGCTCCATTAAAACAAAAACAACAAATAAACACAGGTTCCACGACCTGGACTGTTCCTAATTTATCCAACAAGTGGCAGTGGAGAGACATCCTGCCCTGAGATGAGGTCTTTTTAAATTAAATAACTCTCAGACTTACGTCCCGTCGCCGTTTTATGTGCATTAATTGACCCGTGTGCTCTAGTTTTTGTGTTTCTGTTGCTTCCAGTGCTTTGACTGGAATCAGGTCCTAGCCTCTGTCACACCACATGTTTTTACAGTGACAGACTTGATGCACAGTAGTTTTATCCTGATAACTAATAATATCTCTCTGCTTCTAGCAAAATACAAAGTAAGTAGCTTCAGTATTTTAAGTTTCTGCCAAGTGGCATTAAAATTTAGCTAAAAGAAAAAAAAAATCTGTTTTAATTTCTGTGAATTTAAGTTTAGGTTGAAAACAAACGCCAGGAAAACTTTATTTATAGAGCAGAAAATCTGACTTTAATAAGTTCTGATGAGGTGTTCTTCAAATACTCGGTTTGCTTTTGGCTCATATTTATATGGATCTCAGCATGTGCCGTATGTGTTTATCATCATTCAACACATCCACCACTTCACATTTTCAGGATAACAACTCGTCAGTCAGGAGGAATCAGACGTGCCGATTTATTTATTGAAGTTTTGTCATTCTGTCACTTTGCTTTTATTCGTGTTCTGATTATTTTTCTTCAGGGCAGCGACTGAAACAAGCATCATGTTGGAGGAAAGCGGTTGTGAATGCACTGAAATCAGAGCGATATGTAATCAACGAAGCCATTGTACGGCCCTGTCCTCCCCCCCCTCCGCCCCCATCACCTCATTCCCTCTCGGTTTACTTTTGCTAATCAACTTTCAGCTTGTTTTCCTCCACATCCCAATAAATGACGTGTTAATCCTGCTGGGACAGACGGGTGGAAATGAGTATTGAAAGGAATTAGCAAATGACATTTTAACAAGGGTGTCTGTGGTGAAATAATGGGGCCTAATGAAAGTAATGTTTTCTCTGATGTGCTGACAGCGTGGCGTTCTCCTAGCTGTAACCCGAGTCGGCCTCATGGGACGAGTAAAAGAGAAAACAGAAGGGCCGGGAGTTAAAGACAAGGCTGACGATGTGCTTTAGCCAAATAACACACCCTGGATACAGCCGGGGCGGGGTGGGGGGGTCTGGGTTAAAGACCTGAGACTGTGAGATCAGTTCCCATCGCTCAGCTTCCAGTTTTTGTAGTTTAGTGACTTCAGTAACAAGCTGTCATTTAAAGACTCTCAGCAGATGTGTAGTTGTGTTAGTGTAACTTTCACCAGACTCCATTAGTCTCTTTTCTACAGAGACACAATTCAACAGGTTATTCACAGACGCATCTGTGTTTCAAATCAGTTTTTTCTACTGTCAGAGTCTCGGAGATGATCGACAGGTTGTCAGATGGTCCCAGACTAAAATAAGTCTTGAAGTGACCATCATCCAGGTGAAGCTGCTCAACCAGCTCCTCACTCTGAGGGTCTCATGGACGATCACGATATTCGTTATATCCAAGGAAAGAAAGGAAAGAAAGACGACACCAAGCACAGATGAGTTGTACAGACGCCCAGGATGTGATGTATAGTGTAAAAACGAAATGAGGCACAAGCAGCAACAAAATGTCTGAATCAATCAGGTCAAACTCGTCGTTAGCTACAGACATTTGTCGGCTTTTAAATGTTTCTTTCCCTCCTTGACACAGGAAACGCCGTCCATCCAGCTCCAGCTGAGGGTTAAAGAAATCATAAAATGCCTCTTCAAATCCAATCTCAGCAGTTCTGACAGAGGAACAAGGCACAGCAGCAAACGACAGGACAGCTTAAGTGAGGGAGGAGGTGTCCTCTAATGGATTTGGTGAAAAAAATTGCATTCTGGACGGCAGAGTTGTGTCCCCAAAGAGTTCACTTGAGGAGGCTGATGGAGGTAGGCTCAGAAAGGCCGTCTCAAATTGAAAACCTTAACATGCTCATGCTTTTTGCTAAGGTTAGAGAATTTGGGGGCATGTGTGAGAGTTACACAGAAAGGAGATGAGAATTTGGGGTAAAGCACCTGAACGCCTCTTGAGGATTATCGTCATCCTCAGTTTAGAGAAATTGAACCCAAATGATGTAATAATGAGATGAAGCTGCACGTGGAATTTGATATTTCACCTATTTTATATGAACTAAGTGGAAAAATTATTAGAATTAAAAGCAAAATACTTAATTGAGTGGATGAGATTTTAGTTTTATTTGTTTTTCACACTCAGCCACGAGTGTTGTTTAGAGCAAATGTCAGGTGAGATGAATAAGATTAGTCTGAAGGTTTCAACGCGTTTCCAGGATTTCCAGGATATGAGAGTTTAACTGGAAGAAGAAAACTAGATGATGATGTTGTCTCTAGACAGGAACTCTCAGCAGCAGCTGGAACACGTCTAAAAAGTGACGATGAAGTGGTTCTTAAATCGTCTCTGAATCTCTCAGCATCTCTCCAACAAAAGCACTCGAAGCTGCCAAGAAAAAGAGAAATCTTGTTCCATCTCCCGGGCAGATTTTGACTGGTTAGTTGATCGCTGTGTAGCAGCCAAGACGAGCTGTGACGCGTCTCCCTGTCAAGATCATCTCATCCACATGTTTCTGCTCCAGTCAGCATCAGCAGGTGTGATGTTCAAAGTGAATCCTCCACAGTTTCACCCGGAGCCTTTTAACACGCCAGCGAGGACACGAAGGTGAAGAATTATTAGTTTGAACGCTCAAAGCAAATGTTTTCTGCAGCTGAGTAAACGCATTAGATTTAATTTTATCTTCAATACAAAGGCACGGTTAAAGAAATCTGCATCACAAGGGCCAGATGGTTCTTATTCATTTCATTTAATGAATCTAAAACTATCCATTAGCTGAACACATATGTGGCACAGAAACAGATGTGAGACTGAAAATGATAATAGCTTTATCAGTTTGCTGATAACTGCAGCTCACAGTAAACAAACAGAACCATCGAGCTGATTGGACGTCACGTCGCAGTCAGACAGCGAACTCGTCACCTGATCGTCAACAGATTATCGCATCTCACAGAACCGAGCTCCCAATCTGACATTTTCTAGATTGTGTTTGTCAAAATGCAAAATCTAATAATGCTGCAGTTAAACTATTTGCTGTCAGCTAAACGGAGGTAGAAAGAGCATCTTTCCTGTTCGACGCGGCTGCTACGGAAGAGCGGCGGGTGTTTCCTGTTTGCTCTGTGTCGACAGAACCAAATTGAAAATCCAACAGCTACTGTAACAGCGACAGGCTCATTTTCTCCTTGCACAGGGTCAAGTTTGTCCAATACACACGACCGGCTGACGGTAATTCATTAAACTGTTATCTTCTCTATTCAGTGACGCTGGAAATTAATTAGTCTTGAGTTTATTTACTTGACGGATGTGTTGAAGAGGGAACTCGGAGGTTGGTACATTAACCTGTTCCTCACAGGTGTTTAATAGTTAGCAACATATTTATTTAATTCATGGATTAAATAAATCAATTCATTAAATATCATTCTGAGACTGTTTAAACTGACGCAGACTAAATTTGACCCTGTTGAGACTCAGCTTCTGTGTATTCAGCACTGATATGAACACTTGATGTTCAGGTGCAGTTGAGTTTGGTGCATTTCTAATTAACCTGCTCTAATGCAGTTCAGAGCTAGTTGTTGTTGTTGTTGTTGTTGTTGTTGTTGTTGTTGTTGTTGTTGTTGTCATTTATTCTCATTACTTTTTATTTCTTATATCAACTCATCCCCACCATTATAAAAGTAAGCCACACACACACACACACACACACACACACAAAACAAGAACTCGAGGGCTGAGGGCGGTTTCCACCTTCAGAAAAAGGGTTTGTGGAAGAAGGAGTCACCGAGTCAGATCGTTGTGTTGAGCCGGGACGGAGCTTTGTTGTGGGCAGATTGAATCTGTCGCTACCTGAGGCAACGAGGCAGGGAGGAGCCTGACAAGAGGAGATCTAAGATCTAAGTCAAGAAATCCCACTGTGTGTGTGTTAGAGTTGAACAGTGGCAGCTGGTTCCAGTTTAACGTCCTCAGTCAGTGATCTGGGAACGGCACCGACCACCAGTCGCTGTATCTCAACTACTGAACACACTGAATGTTATGTTTCGGATACATCATAAATACAGACATATGACCGTCAGGATCAACTGAAACATCATCAGATGCTCATTTTATTCTGTTATCATTGTAGCTGCAGCTGCGTTGGGGCGTTGAAGGACAGCACAGAGTGTAGGTCATTTGTGTTTCAGAAGTGCTCAGAGCCCAATCACACTAACTATCCCCACTATCATTCTCCACCACCATTAAATGCCACTTTACTATTTGTATTCATTCAATCTATTGCACAAATGTTTTTTTCGCCAAGTTTTAGCAATTAGAAGTGTGAGGTGAAGGGAGCACACGATTAAAAACAGTAGCTCGAGCACTTTGCCAACTTAATTATGGCGTCTGTAAAATGTCTTTATGTTTAAATGGCACATCACTGGTTGGAAAACATCAAAATGCACGATGAAAGGGACACCCCAATCTCCCAAAGGAACACGAGCACTCAGACCAAAAGGCACTGAGCTGACCACAGAGGCGTGGCGGACGTGTTTACTGCACCTTTTCTTCAGATCTGACCTGTGTCATTTAATTAAAGCAAAGACAATCCATGTTGTCTGGGCTGCCCTGCAATCACAGGAGCTTATGTTGCTGGAAGCTTTGCAGAGAAAGGATGTGTCAGCTTATACGCGTTTGAATACAGCGGTCAATATCTCATCAGCGATGATAGAGCACAAATACAAAACAGGCAGTGATCTGTGAACAAGAACACAAATGCACGTCCTTTCACAGGGACACTCGTCACCCCCAATACAATTACACACCAACTATATACACACGGCCACTCAAACACAAACACGCAGCTACTGTATGTACACAGGAAATACACAAACGCACAGACAGGAGCGAGATGAAAACTCAAAATTCAGCAAATGTTTGACAGCACATAAGACAGGAGCCAAAACAACCAACGGCCACATGAGCAGAGAAAAGCAGCAGATCGTCGGAGGAATTTACCGAGAGAATCCAAACACGGCCAAATGTGTGTCTGCAGACTCGACCTGGAGCCGGCAACACTTTTAGCTACAACCTCAGCAGGACACACCCTGAATATTAGGATGGACGCCTTTCTTCTAGATTCATTTACTACATTTGCACAGTGACCAGCTTGTGCATCTTTAAAATGCTTTTCTATGGAGCTGAGCTCTCACGTCGTTACAGGAGAACAGGTTATATGTGTAACGTTTTTTCCTGCATTTGTAGAAGAACAGATGTGACATTTTGTCACTTTCCTGCTCTTTTCACACAGTCACACCTTCTTCATCACTTCTTCAATATGCCCTTTAAGGCTGTTTTATCAAGATCGCATTTCCAACGAGCAGCGTCGTCTGTTTCAAAGATGATTCGACACCGTGCGGCTTCATTCCTGTTTGTCTTACAGAGAAAAACTGAGAAATGTATAAAAAGAAAAGAGTGAAACATTTATCACCTTTCTATACATCTATAACCTTTGCAGCTTCTCGACGTGAGGATTCCTGTTTAAACTCTACTGTGCTGTGGACGATAGGAAAACAACAAATAAAGATACAATACTGGGACATTTTCCTTATATCTTAACATAACGGACAATAAAAACTGCCTGAATGATGTCAGAGAATATCAGTTAATGGTCAAACGTTGACATGTCAGCCCTTTAAACTCTGCCTATAAGAAACACTCCACAGTGAAGTCAAATGATAATTCTCTATTTCTTCGACTTGATCCAAACACATACTGTATCTGGGATGGATACAGAGCTGAGGGCTCTGCTGACTAACCTCTTCCTTTTCCAGCAACAGTTAAATATTCCTTAAGCAGGTCTCTATATCCCGGTTGACAACAGAACAGCCAGCTGGGGAAACACTGTTGAGGTTTTCTGGTAGATGATCCTTTACAAACATGGACCAGTGAGAACACTCTCACAGAGGCCGGCACTTCAGGGCTGATGTGAGGCTTTTGTTACGTGGCGTCAGCAGCAAGAAGAAGAAGAAATCAAATTCCAATGGGGAAAAACGCACCAGGTTATAAAACCAACTTTACCTGCTCTCACAGCTGGAGGCAGCAAAAGGAAGAAATAAAACAACACAGACGCTGTTTGGATCCTGATACATCGCACTTGTCCGTACTGCACATTTGTTCACCTTCATTGATTAGCCTATTGACACCCTGATGAGGCGTTCACCATTAGGCTCTTCAGAGGTGTTCACTGTAATTCATGTGACAGGACATATAAATGAATGCATTTAAATTCACATTTTAACAAGTAGGCTATTAGCTGAGGTTTTAACCAAGCAACTAGATGAAAGCTCAGCAGCAGAATCTGCTCTGAACCTCAATTACAGACATTAGAGGGAACCGGTTTGAGAGCGCAATTAGCATTCAGACAGTTTATAAAAATCAGCATATTATCATCCACCCCGACAGATTTATGAAAAACAATTCAGAGAATTATCTGTTGAATTAAAAAGTGCAAAAACATTCGTACCATTACCAGGCCAAGATGTTCATCTCCCAGTGTAAGCGATATAATTAAACACTGAATTTATTCATTCTAGGTGAAACTAAAAACAGTTGCTGCATAAGAACACCACAGATAAGGTGATAATCACCCAATGTAGTAACAAAAGATAATAAGATACGATCATTGCTCTTTTAAGATTCACTCTTTTCTTTCGAGTATTTACAAAAGGCAGGTTTTTAAATAAAAATCCAAGTAGCGATTCTGTAATCGACTTGAAGAGTTCCTGTAAAACTAAATCTGAAGTATTTGGCTTGTTGTTACACTGTACAAAGCATGCAGAAAACGAGCAGTCGCCAAGTTATCGCTCTGAATGGACGAGGAATACTGTGACTGTCTTAAAAATAAATCAGCTATGACAGTAACACGTTAACAGTAATAAAGAAACAGGTGCCACAGGGTGGTTCATAAAAGGTTTGGACCACAGTGAAGCTAGAGAATGAACATATTTTAATTTAAAAAATCTAGTTTTAAGGTCATTTCTGTGGAAACTTAAATTCTTAGCACTCCTCATCTTTAAAAAATATCTTCACATTATCTCTGACGAGACTTCAGAGCAAGAAAGCAGCTTTTTTATATTTAAACCCACATGGCTAGAAAACCGTCAACCATGACTGGGGACTAACCCTAACCCCCCAACCCCCCGATGAATGCACTTCTCTCTCTCCGTTATCAGATTTCCCTCGGCTGACGGCTTCTCTGGGCCTTTGACAGCTTTCACTGAATGATTTATGTCATGATTGTGTCGTAACAGTCCCGCCGCTGCTCAGAGCGTTGTCAAAACAAGCTAATGCTGAGAGAATGCAGAGAATGGAAAACAAACAATCCACCGCACGTCAGATACGAGGCTGTAAATATTATAAAACACAGCAACAGGACAAAGATGGATTTAACGGTGTCAATGTAAGTATGTATTATCTTCACAAGCACAGACTTTTGTTGACGGACATGTTCCTGCTAAAGGGGGAGATGTCACAATTTTACTGTTGCAAAGCATTAAATCACAGAAATAAACTGTTTACCTGGTGGTCAGGGTGGGTTTCTTCTTCTTTAGTGGATTATCCTTTAATGTCAACGGCCATTTACCTTTGGTTAGTGGAGTAAGACACAAATGAACAGACAACACTGAACTAACCACTGACAGGTGAAGTCAATGGCACCAACTATGATCAGGGACCAATGGAAGAAGTCTGATGGATCAAATTGATTTATTCATTTTAGATACTAAGTCCCCACCTGTATTTAATTAAACTAATAGATAAGAGTCTCTCACTGGATAATTACTGCAGGGATGATTATGTTTCAGCTGCCAACAGGTTATTTAAGGTGCTCAGGTCCAGGTTCATCAACATTATGAGGTCAGCTGACTCCCTGAATATACTGAAGGACCAGGTTATTCCATCAGTGGAGTTTCTATTCCCTGATGTCACGGGCAATTACTAACATTTTATCTGTGATTGCAGCCGGTAGCAGCATTATTGGTGCAAACATTGACATTTTCCATCCATTTCTTTTGAGCTGCAGTCCTTTACTGTGTTTACATGCACTTAAGTGACGTGATTACTGGAAATCCCTGTATACATGCAGTCTGATTTTTCTTTTGAAAGCACGGCTCACAGTTTTGAAATGTATAGTGAATTTCTTTTTTCTCTTGCTGTGTTTGTGTAGCTGCATGGAGAAAAAAAAAAGTGGAGAGACGCAGCTGATACACAGAGCAAACTGTCTAAATAAAAGAAATCCACTTTGGAAAGAGACTTATTTAGGTTTCTACTAGGCACATTTGTGTTAGTTTCCTTTTCAGTCAGACTTTAGGCCATTTTTAATTTTACGAGCCAGTGTTGCTCCTTAATGATCTCTCCCTCATTCAGCTGTCTGCAGCCTTTTATTATGCACATGTGCTCTCCAGCACAAATCTACCTGGGAAAAACCTTCTATTTGGTAGAAATCTGACATGCTGCTCTTTCTCTCAGTCACTGTTCTGTGCACTACGTAAAGTAACAGATCACACGTCATAATGTCACTTTATCATTGATATGAAATGATTAAACATGTTTGATCAACTGGTTCAAGACCTGAACTGTGCACATGGGGCGAAAACCTGACGGTGTCCAATTTTCCATGATATGAGACACTAATTATAATATCAACACATATGAGCAAACATAATTGCATCTAACACATACAATATACGTAAGCAATCCGCTACACTGGTGTTATGGATGTGTTGTGAGTGAATGCTGCATTTCTAGCTGCTCACTCTATATGTGATGAGAGATTTGAAGAATTATAGACTGAATCATTCAGCTCACACAAAAGCTACTAATTGCCAACAGTCTGCCTGCAACAATAACTATTATACTATGAGTGAACAGTGTGAGCGCTAACAATAGTTAATGAGTGACACATTTCTTGAAAAGGGCAAATAAGGTTTTATTGTAGTCAAAATACATAAAGAATGCACACGTTGCAGGTTGAAAGGAGCCGTCATTCTTATTGTTAACTCTGGCATCCGTACAAGCTTAATTGGCATACTGCTATAACACGTCAAATTTCACTGTGTAAATTTAGACACCAATCCGAAGTCAGAGGTCTCTTGAGGCGCGCAAAGCGCAGAGCTACTTCCTCCGTGCATTTTAAGTATGTATCGCGAGCAGAAAATCAAATCTGAGCACATTTTCTGGGTCGGTTTATTCTGTATATAAACATGTCAGCTGCAGTGTAAGTGAGAGGTCTGTGCGGGACCATCCGTGGTCTTCGTCCAAATCCTCTGCACTTCCCCAAGAGCTGAAATCCTTCATCTCTCTCCAATAAAGCCAAGGAAACTGACAGATTTCCCTCTTTCTCTCACTTGTCCATCCCCATCTATCTTCTTCTCTGTTTTTTTACTTCTTATCTCTTTGTTTCTGACAGTTCCTCTAATTTTTCCACTTTCTCTTTAAGGGCCAATTCTTTGCCTTTGCCTCTTTATCCTTCTTCTGAAGGTGCCATAGCTGAGCGGTCAAGGGAGCAGAGATCTGGAGAGGGTGGTGAGAGCGAGGGAAAAGGAGGGAGGAGGCTGTTCTGAACTCACAGACAGACAGACAGACAGCATGGCTCACTTGATGCCAGGACCTTGCTAAGTGCCAGCTTTTGTGCGTGTGCACGTGTGTGTGCACGTGTGTGCCTTGGCAGTCATTCTGAGCCGCAGGGCCAAGTCTGCCTCTGTGCAGGCCTCTGCATGGGTCTCTTTAGGGGTTCCCAATCTTTTTTTGGCAGGTGAGCCCGAGCTGATGTCAAGAAATTACCACAATGCTTAAATACTTAAAAGACTGTAAATTCGCAGTGTATTGGACACATTCGATTTTTCAGTGAGCCCCAGTTGCTCTTCTAATCTAATAATAATAGCGATTGTTCATTCAGCACATTTACAAAGCGTGTTGCATCACACGAGAGAGAGCACAAATTACTCGAGGAGGAAATTAAACACATTTTTAAATGGAGCAAGATACAAGACAATAAGCTAAAAGCTAAAAGTGTGGAACACCCTCACATGACTTTGTACAGGCCAATAAAGCATTATGAGTCCTTCAAGACGCTTTTGAAAGCTGTTATGGGAAACCATGTCCCTACAATAATGGAGACACATCTATATCTTGACAGGCCATAAAGTTTAAAAACCCGTGATGACAGTCCCTTCAGGATCACCCTCGACAGCCAACCACAATCCAGCAAATTAATTAAATTAAATTCAACACACCAACAGTCCCATCTCAGTTTTCCAATGATGGCAGCCATTTCTTTTTGGAAGTGAGAGATTTCAGCTCATGAACTGACTGTAGACCGTTTCTTGCTCTGACTCTGGGATTCACACAGATATTTTTACAAAATTCAATATTTCTGTATTATTTACACGTTTCTGCTAACATCAACTTAACTTCTCACCTTTATGTAGTAATGCAGAAGTGTACTCCCGGGTGTTTCAGTACATCAATATATTCAATATAAATCTTTGCTTTCAACCCTACACTAACTCAGTTGCCCTTACAGTTCAACGCACTGCAAGATACATATGCAAGTAGACAAAAGATCAGCACGGCAAACAGAGAAAACACAAACACATACAGAAGTACTACTTCAGGTTTTTAGTGCAGCGTTTGTCATTTCTGCTTTATAACTGGGAGGATTTTCCGAAGATGAAGACATAAATAAGAATTGATTTTTAATTTGTGAGCGAAACCGTTTATCTCCATATGTGCTCCATGACTTTCTTATAGTTGCAGTTTTCTCCATCATTACTCCTTCGTTGAATTATGTCTCACACTCGTCCAGTATAAACACACTCCACAGGAGCCGAGGTCAATACACACTCACATGTGCAATATGTAGATGGTGGGTGATGAGAACAACAAATGGAAATGACACAGACTGGAGGATTTGGTGTTACTGGTATTAAAGATCTTAAACAGAGCTCTCTCATGCTGTTTTGTTTTTAGGGAAGATTGCAGTCTTTGAGATCAGAGAAAATTGAACGACATCTCTCTGGGCGTACTCGTAGATACCCTCCCCACGGTGCAAGAAAACACGTTCATTAACATGAAAATGCGAGTTTCTCTGAGTGGAGCAAGTTGGACGAAGATGGCATCACTTTCTGATTACGGAGGTAAGAAATCTACTTCTTTAAGCTCCAACTGAAACAGAAAGTAAGAACCTGTAATTACAATCTACAAAGAACAGTATAAAATCTAATGACACAGAACAATGGGACAGTGAATCTCCTGCTGTACCAAGATTACTGTGAACCATTATCTTTCATAGCCGTATGACATCACAGGTAATATTTTGCACTGCCACATAAAAATCCGCTTGCTCCTAGAACACAAACATCTGCAGCAGCTTGTCGCCCCGTATGACAAGGCTCATTACTCTTTGTACGGCAGCATCTTCCTGAACCCAGTCTACAAACACATGATCTATCTGTGGCCTTTTAAGAGGAAATGTCAAATCAGCACGTAGGATAAGGGCGAGATGAGAGGAGTCGATGGGGCATCGCTTCACAGAGGAAGAAAAAAAAAAAAACAAGCTCATCAATGTTTTCTACACCACAGAAAAATGTCCATCGTCAGTCATTTAGTCTGATATTGATTCGTAAAATAGACGATAGGTGGACACATAAATCACCCTGCTAGTATCAAGAAAATGTCACCAAGGAAGAGCTGGAAACAAAAAATAAAACTAAAAACAGAAGCAAAAATATGAACCAATTGACACCAGTGGGCAGGAAGTTCGTCAAAATATAAAACTGACTAATTACTAATCAACAACTGATGTGGACAAATGAAAAATGATGATGATGATTAGTGCCACTAATCTTTTTTCATTGGTACAACAAACTGTATATTAATAACTAACTGTAAATTTGCACAAATGATTACAACTCATATTTGTTTGTAATTCATCTGAGACAAAGTGAATTATATTATAATAACTATTTATATATATAAATAATATATAACTATTTGAAAGCTTATTTTTTGTTGTTGTGTGTAATAATGTTTCATTTGTCAAAAGAACATAAAGGTCTTTTTGGATATACAGTATTTGTGGAAGCAGCATAAAAAAACTAGATCAAGATAATCAGAGCTCAAATAAACCTTAAAAAAAGGACTAATGAAGTTATTCTGTCAACGTTTTCAGCTCCTTGAATTGACGCTGATGAGGAAACGTAATTAAAGCAGGACAAGTGAACAAAGCAAAGACCAAGGATAAAGGAAACATGCACAGTACATTAATACATGCTGACGTATTATAGCTACGGAGGATACCAAACATTTCACCTTGTGTTTCTTCTTCCAACAAACCAAAATAATTCCTGTTTCCATTTTATTCTGTTATGTGGACCTAAATCAAGTCTTGCACTTTAGTATGAAAGAGCGGAAGAAGAGAATAGGCAGCCATCTTTCATTTATCATAAGGAGCCTTGAAGGAGCAGATCTATTACAGAGGGAGAAAGGAAAACTGCTGTTTGTACAACAGCCAAGCTAAATCTCATTCAACACCGATGCCTGTTTCCCCCTTCTCACTCCCTCACACTCTTGTCTCTCCATTCTCCATCTTCCTTCCTGTATATCTTCTGTCTCTCTCCATCTGTTTGTCTGTCGCTCCCCGTCTCAGTTTTATGTCCACACTGCTGAGCCGCCGCACCTTCACTTGTTTCCAAAATATATATTATTAAATTAAAAAGGTCCAAGTGCCTGGAGTTGGGGGCTCTCTCTTGAATTATGCTATTTGTTTTTCTCAACTCTAAAGGCCTGGTGGGCCTGCTTTAAACATTTGCACACATGTCCTGCAAAGGGAAGAAGAGAGGCAGAAAAAACGGAGCTGGTGATGGTGTGAGGGGAAGATGAGAGAGGAAGAGAGTGTGCAGAGAGCAGAGCAGAGAGTGTGCTAAATTCTCATAAGATGAAGCCGTTTTAGGCCAGTTATCACTTCTACACAGGACGATAAGAGGTTAGGTTCAGATGCAAGAAGGAATAATCCCTGGTAGCTGCATTTAGGCTTGTGACAGTGTGGCACTAGTACCACAGTACCAAAACACCACCAGAGTACTGCTGCTGTGGCTCAGCACTTAAACACACCCCTGATTTCATTCTCACAAAGTAATATATTTAGAAATTGATGCAAAACAAAGGATGTAGAGTTGTCCATGAATGAAGTGACCAGGACTGTGTGTTCATGTGTGTGTCACTCTTTGTAAGGGCATCTGGCTCTGTGTGTAAGACATGTTTGTGTTTTGATGCAAATGCGTGTTTCTAACATGCAGATTGGCCATCTGGAGGGCGAGGTGTTTCTGTGGCTCACTGACCCGTGGCCCGGCGCTGAGCCAAGAAAAGATATGAAAACAATTACAAAAACAATACAAATACATAACCTAATGATAATAATCACGTATTCACTGTATCAGCAGACAAACCAACTGGCTGCAAAAGAGCGTCCTACCTCTATTTATCCAGCAAACTCCAGCTAATGCAGACTGTTAAACACAGAGTAAATAACTAACATGAGACTACTGTAATTTTACATGATCATAAACCGAAAGCACTGATGCACAAATCAGTTGGAAGGTTTGAGTTTGGTCTTTGCTGAAGTGTTTGACATCACCATCCTGGTGATTTATGTGACATATTATTTTCATTTTTCATTTTTTTTTAATAATCCACACAGAACAAAAATATAATTATATACATCCTTATGTATGTTTTGGCCACTCTCTACATGAATGAGGGGACCGAAACATTAGAAACACATGTTCATATAATGCACTCTATTATGATTCAACCAGATTTAGCAGAATTATCATGCAATCAGCAACAAAAACTGAGAAATTCCAACCATGTAAAAGAAGCTGTATTGGATTGTACTAGATTATACAAGTGAACCTGTATAACTGGCCAGCGACGGTATTTCACGGTATTTCACGGACTAAGATACCAGAGTCCGATAACTTATCTGGAGTTAAGTTCAATAACATGCGGAAAAGAACATCCAGTGACTAAGAAACCCCAGCGAGGGGAGAAGATCAGATATAGGCGCCCGATACACAGCTCAGTTTGAAAGGCTCCGGGCGAAGCAGGACAAGAAAAAGGCAAGTGAGAAATCACCACCGCCGCCACAATCATGTGAGTGAGTGTACGAAGCGTACGTCCATTTACAGCTCACACAGTTCCATCTCTGAACCACAGAAGAAACTAGAAAGGGGACGAGAACGTGAACGATGTGATTCATTTCCATCCGACTCCCACAGATCTGCCTGTAGTTAGTTACAGAAGCATTTATTTGCTTCTGACCATCAAACCGTCATCAGTGCAATTCTGCGTCTGAACACCAGTAAAGTGTTTAAAGGCAAACAGCACATCAGCAGAAAACAAACAGCAGCCAGCAGAACAAACTGAAGTTATCCACACAGTGTGTGTGAACACACACCATCCGTCATATTGATGATATCACATTGAGCAGATGTCACAGTTTCTGTGATGTTTTTGACAGATGGACCTCGAATTGAAACACTGGCTATCAGGTGAAAGTTAAATACTGCACTTTTCAATGGAGTGAGAAGTGATAGAAAAGTTTTAAAACATGCACAGGTGGTGCATTTGTCTTGGTAATGATGGCAATGTTTGCTTTAATGTGATAACCAGGGGGGTGCAGGAGGCTAAACACACAGAAACACCGTTTACCCACCTCCCTAATTCAGAAATAGTGTTTATACAGCCCCTGCTCAGCAGTTTCCACAGTCATTCCACCTGTCGATGCACTAAAAGGAGCCTCCTCTCTCAAGTTTCTTCTGTAAATGCCAGGACAGTTCATTTTGTTGCTGGAGTATCACATTAGCACCACTGCTCCAGTTAACACGGTGCTGCACAGGACTTGGACAAACACAAACGAACCAGCAGCAAACAGCCTGTAAACACAGCAGGAGTCACAGCATGGAGCCATCGGTGATCAGCCGAGAGATTTGATATCTTATTGAAAACACTATAACAACAGATTCTTCTGTTCAGCTTCATGTGAGCCTCAGCTGAACTTTGAGCTGAGTTCATTTTGTCTCTGATATCTCACTGTCCAGGTGAAATGTGAGTGAAGCTGCTGTCATTGATAAAGTAAAGACACCTTAATATGGAATTAAGTCCAGGTTCACAACTACTGGGGACTGTAGGTGTTGATGCAAAACAATTCTTCTTAAGGCATCGTCAAGATTTTAAGAACAGAGGATGGATGAGGAAGAAAAACCAGCTGACAGAGAGACATGAAGGCTGTCAACTATTAACAGAGGCTACAGGAACTGCAATTTACTTTTTGGTGAAGTGGATTCAAGCTACAGCTCAATCAATACTGGATTTTTCAGGTGATGCCAATTTTGATAGAGAGAAAATCCTATAACAATACACAGTATCCAATATCGTGACCAAGATACTGAGGCATTTTACAGCTGGAAAGTAAACAGTCTGAGAGTTTATAGAGGAAACTAAATGCTGCTTCACTGAAGGCTTAAATGAAGGATTTATTTATTTATTTAATAATGTTTTTATCTTTTTTATTTTTTCTTTCCCCACATTTGGGTACAGTCTACTTCATGTCACTAGGTTTTATTATGACTTTTTGTTTTTTGCTACTCTAATGAAAAAGAATTGAACATTGTTCTCATGAGGTCACAGTGACCTTGACCTTTTCACATGTAATCAAATCAGCTCCTCCCTGAGTTCAAGTGGACGGTGGCAGAACTGTGATGTGTCCAAATAGATGTTTGTGCAAAGAGAGAGATCACGTTTACAAAAAGAGAACGGACAGACACAACCGGGCCGTGAGTGTCACCAGAGGCAGAAACAAGGAGGTAAATGTGTATATTATCCGTAAGGGTCTTCAGCTTAACCTGACACACACACACACACACACACACACACACACACACACACACACACACCCCTGCTCCTGCTGAATCAAACTCTACATGCACCCACACATAAGCCCGAAGTCAATATCACTGGTTCAGTTGCTGCTAGTTGCTTTCCCCCACGGACACACACACACACACACACACACACACACACACACACACACACACACACACACACACACACACACACACACACACACACACCAATACTTAAAACTCCAGCCAACTTCTCAGGGTGGCAGTGTTCAAATACACAGCTGCCCCAGCTCTGATTAATTCATTATAGGGCAAGGCACAGTACACTGTGTGTGTGTGTGTGTGTGTGTGTGTGTGTGTGTGTGTGTGTGTGTGTGTGTGTGTGTGTGTGTGTGTGTGGTACTTGTTATGGACTGTGGAGCAAAGACAGAAACAGTGGAGGGGTGGAGAGAGAATGAGGGAAAGATGGCAATGACAGAAGAAGGGGGGAGAGCGAGGGAGAGAGGGCATGTCGGGTTCGGATTATTAGTGCTCCCTAGTGGTCAGCTGGCGGATTTATTCCTATGATTTATTACATTGTCCCTGCTGTGGGATTTTCTGTGAGTTTGTTCCCGCGCACGTTCCCTTCCTATTTATCTTGTGTGTCACTTTGAAATTGCCGCTTCCACTGACTTTGAGCCTCTTAAGCAGGCTTGACATATACACCCTCCAACACCACCACCATCACCCACAGAACAACACTCCTCCATAGATCCTTTATCCCCACAAGCTCCCCTCACGCTGACCAACACATACAAACCAAACCTGACAATGAATTCTAAGAGGCAGACTAATAAAGGCAATTGATTTGATGTATGTAGCTCTTAGACGGGGTTACTGTGTGCCAATGGACAGTGTTTTGCCGAGTTCCGTCCCCATTGTTCCATTTGAAACCGAGTTAGGAAAATACCCCATTTATCGCCCGTCAAACAACGGACTCATGTTTCTATATAAATGTTAATGCTCCCTCCCAGAGCGCACAGTTTAGTCTAGAGGGTTTCTCTGAATACAAGGAACAAGGAGTTGCAGTCAGCAGAAAAACTACAAGGCAGCTAAAGAATGCAGAAGTAATCCAGCTCTTCAACAAAATCCTGTTTTTTAAAATGTCACACTGGATTAACAAAGGTCTAACATGGTCCATGTGGACTTTTATTCTGTCCAGTCAAAGAAACAAGAGGGTGTGAGAGCACTGCAGAATTATCCATGTACGCAGAATATATCTTATTCATATTAGTAACGTTTCTTCTTCCTTTCGCTTTCCCATCAGGGTCCCACAGCGATATCTCTCCCTAACTCTATATGGCATCTTTACCAACACTAGCAACCTTGTCCTTGTTAGAACCATATATATAGTATAAGTATATTATTATTATTATTATTATATATTACATATTATGTTACCTGCACATCTAGGATTAAATTGGAGGATAAAGGAGTCGTATTGTGACATTGAGTGAGTAACAATTCTCAAATTTCTTTCTTTCATTCTTCATTTTTTAATTTAGCTGCAGAGTTTTATTACATCACTAAGTGAGACACTGAATTCTTTCTTGTTCCAAATATAATTTTTTCATAGAGAAATGATTAATAAATAAAATAATCATAAGATATTATCCAACTTTAACTGTGCATCATTATCCTCGTATTTAAAGGGATGCTCAGATGTATTTAATCATTCTGTAACCAAACTGCATTCAATTAACAGGAACAGCATCAACTGCTTTCACCTCAAACTAAAGATCTGCAAACAAACTCTGCAGCGACAGACTGAGGATGTTTCTGCCTCCACTGATTGAACCCAAGATCAAGACAAACTCGAAGTAAAAACATGCAGCGAGTCCACAGAGAAAGCTCTCTCTGTATTTCTCTCTCTCTCCTCATCGCGTGATTTATTTACTTCATCTCTCCATCCGTCCATCCCTCCCTCTATGTCCTTCGTCCCTCTTTTCCAGGCATGCAAGTTAAACTTTTCTCCTTAGAGACAGTGAGACATGCTAGAATAAACATTTCATAATGGAATTATTGATTTGCCGTGGGTATTTTTTAAGATCATTGCAGGAAGAAGTATTCTGAAGGTGAGGGAGATGATTGTTTGAAGGAGTTATTTTTTTATTTTTTTATTTAGTTCAATAAATAAAAGCTGGAAAAGAGTTGAGAACAAAGACTACAGGTAACTAGAAACAGGTTTAAAAAGAATATTTTGAAATAATTTTATATTTGAATGTTTATTTTAAGCATTAAGATTTAATATGATATTCAACTTCAGTTGTGTTTGGTCATGATAGGAAAACAGAAATTTTAAAAACTAAAGAAGTTGATTTAATTAAATCATTGAAGCCAAATGCTTGCATGATGTGATTCAAGCACAAAAATAGTTTATTATAATGTTAAAATATAAACCTACATATGCTAAACTTGTATATTTGAGGCATTCTGCTTTAGTGTCGTCAGATAAAAGTGTGTTCATTCAAAACATCCACAGAGAAAACATGCGTTCAATAATAAGCTCATTCCCCGTGTGCATCCGTGCAGAACGTTCCCTTTTCCGGACACTGTATCGCCCTTCGTCCTCTAAAACCTTTATTTACCTACTGTCCTTGTGCACAGATTTAACAACTAACCCGTTATCGATTTGTCCAAGATGATAAAAACACGCCCCAATGAGACAAACTCACTGCACAGCTGACATTATTGAAACACATCAATAATAAGACTGAATAAAACAACAGTAAAATGTATTCTAACATTATCATAAGAAGTACAAAGTGAGAAGGTAACCTCTGTTAGACTGGTGCCGTATTGGATGTCCACACGTCAGTAGCATGTTTAAGTTGTCATCAGTTTGTACGACTGTCACTCAGACACACGACAAGAGATCCAGAGATCTCAAGTGGCTCGAGAGGCTAATTTAGAGCCTGGAATTGAAGATGAAAAATGAACACAGAGGTTTGAATTCCCTTCATCTTTCCCTCATTCTCACACAGAGTCCTGAAATCTTCTCCCAATGAACCATCCCATCTCTTTCACACATGATTTTTCTCTGTCCGTCTTTCTCTCTCTGACTTTTCTCCTCTCTCTTCATCTTTCTCCAGCTTTGTACTTCGATTTTTCTCTCTGCCCCATCTCTCTCCCTCGATTACTGGGTGTAGTTTCACAGGCTCTCAGGGTGCTTTGTATCCCCCAGACACAATGCCATCCATTCATATTACATCAAGAGACAGTGACACCAATTATTTGAAGGGTACATAAGGCTGCACAACCCCGTGATCCAGAGGATGAAGGGAGAATTGAGACAGATGGACAGAGAAAGACTGAGAGACAGACAGATGAGGGGGATCTGAACTTATATGTAGATGTTGTAGACGATGTAGAAAGTTTTGAAGGAGTTGCTGCTGAGTAGATCTGAACACCTGAAATCAACTTAATCCCAGAACTGTTTAAAAACAGAGCTTCAAAATTCTTCTCTTTAATAATCCATTCATTGTTCAGTGTATAGAAGGTGTGAAGAGTGTACGACACGTTGTGAGCTGATACAGTTTGACAGTCACCGGCTTGTGAACAAACCACCCAGTCACTGGAAAACAATTCATGATCTCTGGGATTTAGAGCTTTTAAACTCACTAATTTACAGTATCCCAGTAGTAGGTAGTGCATTAGGCTCTGTAATCCAATCATAGGGGCCGTCAAAACAAAAACTCTGCAGGTAACTCACGGTAAACACTGTAGGAGACACAAGTAACCTGATCGTGTACCTGTTCCCAAAATGTAACACGGTGATGTAACACATTCTGGTTATTCCCTGGTTATAGTTTGTTGGATGATTTTTATTGATGGTATCTTATTCTTTTTATGATCTGTAATCGCTGCCAGTATTGCTTCACAGTTTTAGTGTTTTAAATTAAATAGTAATTATTTAATTACTATCTTCACCCTTTAGTTGAAGTGTTTTTACGTTAATGTGCGTAATTATTTACAGGGTACATGTTAAGTTTGTTGATTTAACATCAATAAAAACTAACAGATCCATTTTTAACCCTTCATTTTCTACAGTATGGACAAATATGATTGGATTTCATTGATTTGTTTACTGCTGACTTGGTTACACAAGTCGTGTTCCTGCTGAGGGTCTCTGAACACTGACAGCTACTGACTAAAAATATCCCTCTCCTACAGTCACTCACGGCACAGTCATCTCTCAACATTAGTCGTCCCTCTCTTCACTTGCTGCTCCATTTCTCCTGTTTTGTGTGGGCACTAACTCCTCCTGTGAGGCGGCTCATCGTTTTCCATTTGGGACGACTCGAGGCAACGCAGAGGGAGATGGGAGGACTGGGAGGGGGACAGAGGACCAGGGTCAGGGCTAAGACTGGAGGACCCATAGCCAGTCTACCATGATGCTTTGCTCTGTGGTCCTGGATTAGTGCACGGAGCTAGTGCAGAGGCACACCCCCTTAATAGCTGGTATAGCAGCTTGACATGCTGCTAATCAGTTCTCCTACATTTAGCAACAATAATTCACCCAGTACACAAATTAACCTGCTGATTATTCTGTATTTCCCTTGAATTATGTGTTAATTACATCACTTAATGCCTGGAAATAGTGAACAAAAAAACAAATGGCCAGAACCTAAGGTGGCTTAATTGCTCTGTGACTAAGGAAACAATGCAGCTACCTCTAAAAAACAAGGATGTAAAACCTGTGTTTTGTGCATTTTATTCAATTATTAACATTAATACAATGGGGATTTATTTTCTGTAATTAATCATTCAACTGAACTGGAAGGAATCGTCACATGTGCACTCACACACAAACCCAGTACTGACAAACAAATGTATATAACTAAAGACATAAATGCTGCTGCGGCACATCTGCTTTAATTATCAAGCAGACTGACTAAGAGCTCTTTCATTGTCCTTCTCCTTTAAATCCAGGAGACGTCGGGCTGCATCAAACACACCCGTCAGACGTTACTTCTTATACAAGCCGTTCATTTTCACTCGCCAGAGGTTCTTTGGCATCTTGAACAAGTGCATTATGTGGAGGTCTCATGCAGCATCTCCCACTGTTTTAGGTCAAGTTTGATTTAACCCAGCTAGCACTGGATAAAAATGATAGATCAAACACAGATGGCATGCCCCCTGCAAACACACAACCTAGAAAACCTAATAACGGCCTGTTTAGTGGGTCAACTTTATGATGGGGTTTATGATGTATTGGGCAATCTTCTGCTCACGCCCCGCAGCACTCGAGCCCTTTTTCCTGACTCTACAACATAATGACCAACTCAGCCTGGGATGCAGCAGCGTGCATGGAGTGGAGGCAAACATGGAGGCAGAGGTGGACAATGGGAGGTGGGGAAGGATGGAAAAGAAGAAGGCAAGCCTTAGTTTTACAGTGTCCTCTATATGACATACAGTATATTTATCATCTATTTAGCCAATAAATGAGTAGTAAGTAAATGTAGAGAAACTGCAGCTGAAATATTAAAAAAAACACACACAGACAGGATTAAACTCCAACACACTTGGGTAACTACAACTGCAAATACAACTTATGATAGATGACTTGTTTCTATCTTAGGAAATATATCTGAGTTATTAACAACTTAAACTAGTCACAACGTCAAAGTTCTGGATGATTGGTATTGATTTGAACATAGCTGACACAGGTGAGATGTTGTGCTATGAAAAAACTGAAACACTAAGAAACACAAGCTAGAGTCGTTTACTAGAGATGCACCAACCTGACTTTTCCTCAGTCAATATCAATTCTGACACCATTAAGCAGAGTATCTGAGAAAACAGAACAGATCTGGTACACACCCCTTCTTTATTATTATTCCCAATAATCTACTGTAAGATCCTGCTGCTTTACCTTTATATCATAGCGTACATTACGAACGTGCCCTTTCCATAATCTGGGATGTGTACGGGTACACAGACACAGACGCAGACACAGTTGTACTTTGTTTCGCACCTGAAGCAGCAACAAAACAGAACGAACGTACACAGGCCACCTACTGTTTTATTTCCAGTTGCTATAATTTCTAAATTCTGAGCCACTCTCCTCTCATTTATCGTGAAACACACGTAGAAACGACTCATAGATTAATGGATCTAAAATCAGCACAGTGCAGCAAATGAACGGCGAAGAGAAGGAGAAGTCTAATGAACATGTGTGTATTTAGGAGTTTAAGGTCTGTGAGACGTACATAGGTGGTGGTCCAACACATGGAAAGTCACACATGCCCTCTGCAGTGGTTACAACACATTGCCTCATGGTCCCTTTGGAGTTCCTCATGTTTAAAACACACAAATCTCCATCATAAAGCAAATCAGTTATTGATGATTAATTTAAACCATGAGAAGAATTTTTAAAAACCTCACGGGAGTTTCAACATTTCAGTCTCGCCTCGACTCAACTTTCGCCTCAACCGCACTTTTTCTCTTCATCCAACTTTCACATGATGAACGGCCTCAGCTCAGATGACGCAAGGACAGTAAAGTCGAGATCCTCGTTTCATTCTACTCCTCTCTCTGCTTACTGAAACTAATTCCACACATTTCCAACATCTAACTCCATCTAACTGCTAAAGTACTTTTTAAACACACAGTTTAACATCCTGATAGATTAAAAAAATAAAACCAGCAGCTGAACAAAATAAAACCGACTTAACTCACCAGTTTGAATGATGCGTTAGGAAAAGACGACAAAATCCACTCCGAACATGACACGTGGGCTTCTTCACACCTCAGTACAAGAACAGCAGGGCTGGAGTCCTAAATGGACAGAAAAACATAAATATAAAATATCTTAAAATAATGCATTTTTATTTTAATTACTTACTATAGCAAAGTTTAAAACATGTCGTCAGAGGTTATTTGTGTTCATTAGCAGGGTACTGACGAAGCTGCTTCACAGCAGCTGCTCGAGTTCACTTTACACTTACACAAGCATTTAGGACTAATACTTCTATTCACTGGCTTGAAACACTAGATGGCATCATCTTGTATAACTGAGCACTGCACACATGATCAATAAGCTTTTATTTAAGGGAATCACTGAAATTAATTTATCCTGTGAAGCCTTTTGTCTTTCAGGGTTAACAAAACTCTTCCACTGTGTCACACCATCAGCAGTACAAGCTAAAGCCGACATGTTGGTACAGCTATGCACTTTTTGTTTTCCTGCAAGATGAATCTCAGTATTTCCTGCTTAGCATTCATTTTACAGTGACCACACAGTTAGTTACACCCTCTCAGTCACACACACACTCACGCTCCTGTCTTTGCTTGCTCAGATATTGGCCACCCAGTGATGTATGGGAGGTCAGTGGACTAAACTGGCTGCAGGCGTCTGCTTGGTCAGCATACAACCGCTCGTGCTTATCAACAGACAGGGAATACCTGCAGGACTGCCTCAGTTAGAAAGTCAGGGTGAGGGTGTGTATGAGTGAAGTCGGCATTTGTGTGTGGATGTAGCTCCGGGACAAACTCAGAGAGAAAGATGCTGGAGAGTGTGTGTGTGTGTGTGTGTGTGTGTGTGTGTGTGTGTGTGTGTGTGTGTGTGTGTGTGTGTGTTGGTGTGTTGGAGGATTATATGGAAAGAATTCCTCCCGCCGGTCTTCAGCTTGTTTTGTTACACAGCAAAAACATCACATAGAAGCAAATCGCTTTGACTCAAAGGAGCAATTGATGAGGGATTAGGGTTGAATTTAACCCTCCTAGTTACTTTATCAACAGACGCATCACCCTGTATAACTAATAAAAAACCCTGGTAAATAAACAGTTCCTACATGATCCATATGTGATCGACACTAAACCCTCTAGAAACATGCGATAAGATGGAGACACATCGTATTTCCCTCCATGTGTTTTATTTTTACTTGTATGACTAATCCATTCAAGCGGCTGTGTAAAGCTTAAAAAAAGTGAAAATAATATGTGAAATTAAAACACCAGGTAACCATCATTTTACATTCTGCTCCACAACATTAATACATGTTTAGATTTAACAGGGGGTATCATTAAGCGCTTCATCTCAGTTGTTACCAGCCCAAATCAAGTCTCATTGTGACAGAAGAAGCCATGCTTTTCATTAGCCCTGTATGAAGCAGGTCGTTTGCTCACCGTGTTCTATATCATTAGCTATAATTAACTTTTTTAAACACAGGATAATTTGGCACTAATTCACATTATGTCTCTAACCTATAAGTCGCCTCCAGCAGGCTCAGACCTGCTATTTCTCATCCAGAGTCTTCAAACACTCTTAGATTCACAGATCCCAACACCAATGCATGTTATTCTGTTATTCAGTTTATTTATATGTTTGATTTTTTCCATTTCTAAAAGCTCAATTTATTTTTTCTGCTCTGTAAAGTCAGCAGCGGCTGCGGCTCACTTTACTTTGATTCTTAATGATAGGACTGTTTAAGACTTTAGTGCCAATACTACAGCATCCTTTTCTTATTATTTACTGACTTCCCTGCCCTGTTTTTGTTTGTTCCTATACACAATATTAAATGTATTTGTTAGCTGAGTGGTATCACAGTATTAAGGTAAATCATGGTATCTATTCATCTCCAAGGTGCCGTCAAAAACATATGCTCCATCTTCAATTAAAGCGTGGTGCTCTGAAGTGAACGACGTCGGTGGAAAAAGAAGGAAACCGAGCTGAGAAAGATGCCGAGCACCAGTTTGTGAATATTATGTCGTCCACAGTGGCTGGCTAATACCTCGGCATCTGTTGTTTAGGAGCAGGATGTGAACAACATTCAGCACAGCAATGAAAACTGTGCTCGTCTGCTAGACGTCTATACTGTGTATGCACCCAACCAAAGAATGAGCATTGTCAGCTATAATGTGCTAGAAGAGAGCTGCACTGTGCACTGGTCACTTCTCCATCATTCAAAAGACATAGAGACATAAACAAACTACTTCAAATGAGGACTGTTAAACCATAAAGCCACAAATCCCACCATTCCCCAATCATTTAAGTTTGAAACACAACATGTAGGTGGTGTACTCTGTCTAATCTTTGTTCTGCCTATTAGTTGTGCCCTTCTGTGTGCCTGTTTCCTACACCACACCACATTTCTCTGTCCTCCCACTGAAGCTGCTATTTTCGGGCTTAAAAATTTCATTTACATGACAGAAAATGTGATGATTTTATCCCTCCGTGGTGCACCTCCGTTAAGTTCATGGCTGCGAGAGCAATTACTCCTACGTGTTTTCGCTGGGATTAGACCATCCTGGTCTGTCTCTTGGTATTTCATGAAACAAACATGGACTTAAAATTTATATATTATACAGAAATTGTGGAAGTTTCCCTACAGTATAAAAAAGTTTGATAAAGTTTCCAACTTCACAGTGGAATATGGTTTAGATGAGTGGATTTCAGATGGTGTTTTTGCTGGAGGTTATTTATGTCTAACTCTAGAAAGACACCTAACCTAGCACCTGACTCTGCAGTGTGATGCTCGACAGACTAATATTTTGTCTATCTACAGTAATTTTAAGTCTGTGATCTATAGTTGTCCTCTCTCTCACCTTTCTACAATGTAGATATACAGATCTAAATGATAATGAGGTCAATCCACAGAGGCCAATTAGCACGTGAGAATCTTTTCTCTGTGTGAGAACTCTAACATATCTTTTTTAGAAAAGGTCACCAGGCAACATGATTTACACCAAAGTGATTGTAAAATTTTGTGATTTCTTGTTTGCACTTATTCCCAACACGCGGTAGCTCTGATACGCAGCCGACTCGAACACACGGACATAAAACGGATTAATATGACTGGCCACCACTCTAATTACAAAAAGAATTAACAGAGGAACAAGAGGTGGGGGGCCCGAGATGATAAAGGTGAAAATAATACTGGGTGATGTGGAGCAAGGATGGCAGGAAGGGGCACGCAGGACTCATTATCAAGTAGCACCTCCTGTGGCTGTTTTTGGACGTGTTGACAACAGCACAGAGGGGAAGGTTCAGAGGAGAGAGAATTATGGGTAAATCAGAGGGTGGGGCAGACAGTGAAGATGAGGACAGATAAGGAGAAGCGGAGACACAAAAGGGGATTGGGAATCAATTTGGTTTCTCGTTTTCTTTAATGATAAGGGTGTGTTGAAAGCTTAGGCCTTTATCTTCTCTTCGATGTCTCACAGTATAGATACAATACTCTGTAAAAGGTTTGGGTGATAAAAGTAAAGCATGATAATTTCTAAATAATGAATCGTATTATGCATGAGACTCTGGGAACGTCCAGCAGAGGTGCAACACCAACGCCCTGTTGTACAGCGTTTTGCACCATGGTGGACTTAAACACACCTGGAAGGACTGAAACACAGGACAACAGACAAGACAAAGAAAGTTGACAGAGGCAGTTTCATTCAGATCTATTGTAAGAGCTGAAAAAATGAAAGTGGGTTCGATTAAATAGGCATTGGACACATATGGTACAAATGACTACAGAATCGAGGCATGATTGTAGGTTTCTGTGACAAGCCGTGTACAAGTGTACTGCTCTAAACAGGGACAGTTATTCTCACTGTCTTTTATTTTTATTGAATTATTCAAAAGAATCAGCATCTTGTTTTTTTTTTTAACTTGTCCAGCAACTTATTGCAAGTGGAGTTGGAGTTTCATCAGCATCAGTCTTTTTCGGGGGACAAACAGCTGATTACATTTCTAACATTTACAATTTCAGTTTTGATTTTTACAAAAGATCTGAGAATTCGGTGTGAAGAGGAAAAAAACACCCTGAGCAGCTATTTTGTCAAGTTCATGTTGATTAAAGCACAAAAAAGCACAAGGTTTCTTATGCAAGATGTGGACGTGAGGGTGTGTAGAACATCAGCTGCAACCTAGAGGACAGAAAATGAGACATTAGGGGAAACTCCAGGCCTTTTCTGGTCTCAGGTCCTGCACATTATCCTCCATCAGACCACATTACACAGCTTTCATACAAAGATACCACGGGAGTTACAGAATATAATGTTGTTAGATAGATTTAATATAAGGTAATTCATACCGTATCTTATGATTATAGTATAGTCTTTGCATCTTGATTCAAAAGACAGTCCAGGGGACCAAAAATGAAAAACCTCCTCTGGGCAAAAGCGTCTTCCTGAGGAAAACATATGTGTTTAGATCAGCAAACCCACTGAAGAGCTGGCGTTAAGTCCAATCACAACTGTGCTTCATCAATAAATAGTAAGAGAAGAATTGTTTTATGTGAAACATTACAGATTGTAGCTTCTACAAGTTCAGTTGCTCAAAACAATGCCGTTGTCACAGCGTATGTGTGCGCCACTAAGTGTCACAGATTGTTGCACAAATCCAATTGTATGCTGACATCAACAAAACACAGCTTCTGTAGAGCAATGAAATCAGTCTCTAGTCCCCCGAGAAACACTACAGACTCCAACAGAGCTGTAAACAGGATCAGTTTTGTCAAGTTCAGAGTCAAATCTATGATTGGAGGAGAAAGTCTGTCTGTCTGTGGAGGTGGTTTAGAGAAGTCTGTGAATCACAAAGAGCGACGACACTAGAATTTAATCTGCATCAGTCAGTTACGTCTTCCACTGAACATGTACACAACATGCAACAGCGTTCTGATCTGAATCAACAGACGATGGAAATATGTGCAATGATATATTATAACCCTACATGAATGAAGGGGTGTGAGTACCTGTGGTAGATGCTCATGTTGTAATTTAACGTAGCTATTAAAAAGAGAACAGTGTAACTGCACACTTACTCACAAGTACACTCAACACTCTTTGCAAAACACACAACAACAATCTGTTAAAGAGAAAATAGCATTCACCCCCCACTTCCAACACTCCAGCAGCATATCGGGTACAAAGCAGAGAGCTGCATTTTAAGAGTTTAAAAATAAGCTCAATATCAGAACTACTACAACATTCATTACATCATTAAAAGGCCAAAACATGAAGTCAATAAAATGTCACTGGACATGTACTGAACTGGAAACGTATTGTTGATATTAGAAAAACACAGTGCTCCAAGTAAGTCTATTAATATATCATCAAAATCAAGGTAACGTGTTCCAGTTGTTTGTTTTTTGCTCATTAACTCTCATTAGAGTAAGAAAATAAAATAAATAGAGTTCTGTTTATTAATGTATGAATTAAAGCTGAACGTCTTCCCACTGGGGAGACTTTGTATAATACAGTATGTAAGTAAGGTATTGAAATGAATGTCATCATCACCCACTACATGAAACCATTTACAAGTGTAATAAACATTACTGTGTAAACTGCAGCAGGTTTTCTTTTCCACTCTGCGGCTGAACAAGCGCCTGCTTGTATCATTATCTGCCATCTCCAACAGCAGCCGGCATGTTTAAAAGCTGGAAACCATTCAAGCCAACATAAGGTGTTTACATTTGAGGCATTTAGCTGTCACTCTCATCCAGAGTGACTTACGATGAGTGCGGCGGGGGAATAAATTATCTACGATCAACAACACCACAAACAACCTTTATGGACACAGTTATTTCTCACTTCC
Source organism: Anabas testudineus (assembly GCF_900324465.2). Taxonomy (NCBI): domain Eukaryota; kingdom Metazoa; phylum Chordata; class Actinopteri; order Anabantiformes; family Anabantidae; genus Anabas; species Anabas testudineus. The sequence goes on along the minus strand of NC_046623.1, from coordinate 17,564,216 downwards.
TGCTGCACTGTCATTCATATATATTTGTATCACACACACATGTATACATTTTATATATATATATATTCTGTGTTATCTTAGGAAGGACAATGTCTTTTATACAGGTTTATGTATTATTTACACCCACTCAGGCACTGTTGCACACTAAAGCTAAAGTAATGTGACAAGTAGTGAAGCAATTTACTTTCTACGGGGAGAAATTAAGTATTAATGAATTACTTAGTTAAAAGAGTAATGAGTGGTTTTAATTGTTTGAAAACAGTTCTCACACATACTGATCATGCCGAATGAAGCAGACATTGTCCAACACCTTAACAAATATCACACAGGATACTGGTTTAAAGCAGGTTGTTCAGTTACAGTTCCATCCCTGCTGCAGACGTCTCCAGCACGTGTGTGTTGTAGGACACAGCTGCAGAGGAGCTCTTCCTAATTAATGCTCAGCCACGACCACCCCCGATATCATTTAGAGCGATAGCAGGTAATTGGCAGAATTTTCTGGCTCAGACTGCAGCTGAATCTGCAGCATCGTGAGACGAGTACATCAGGTGACTTGGAGAAACAGCTCCCTGCTCCCTGTTTTTGTACGACAGCATGTTTTTAAATAGATGTGTGCATGAATCCGTCTTTCTTGTAGACGTGTATTCAGTGAAAGACTCACACCAGCCGTCGGCTCACAAATCAGAGAAGGGCAGTAGTGTTTGAGGATGTGAACTCTTGAACTTTGGATCCAGTAACACCTCTGCCACTGGGAGGAGGAGTGTGTCCTTGAAATGGTTTTTGCACGCTGGCTGCACTGTATGACGTCCACACACTGAATGTGTCCTCTGCTCTGTTTGTGTGTCATCATGCTCTGGATTACTTTATCCATCTCTCTGCTTTTATCAGTCCATCCGTCTCTTTCTGTGCTTCCCTGTATTCATCTTCTCACTCTCTCTCTTCATTAGCAACCTCTACAAACCGCTGCATGTCTCCTGATTGCTCAGAATGTGTTTATGCAACTTAACACATACAACACAAACACACACACACATAAAGGTCAGTTACTTTGTGCAAATGCATAAATATAACACACTCCAGATGCAATTACACACCCATTGCCACAGTGACATATATGAACACTTTCAGGATCACATTATGCACACACACACACACACACACACAGGAATGCATAATGTGAAAGCACGTCACACGTTAACAGACTCAGACATCGACACACAATCATTTATTCTATCGCTGCACGTCCTCTCTCAGCAGTCTATCATTCCATTGATCTGAAGAAGTGGAGCAGAAAGGAACAGAAGGTAAAATGCTGAGGTGAGGCTGTTCTCTGCTTGAACTGCTCAAACTACTAAGAACTATGAGCCACATTTTAAACAGAGAGGTGCTGCTCATGAGAAAAAAAACAACTAATGTTGTATTGTTGGATCAACAGCACAAGAATTCTGCAAATGAAAATTCAAGAAAGTGGATGCTATTGGGTTCGCTGGTGTGTAGTGCAGAAATCCTTCAGGCAGCTGCTTCTAATTTTAGTGAACACTGCCGATCAATTTCAGCATCTCTGCACCGGTCATTTCAGTTTTTTAATTCTGATGTGAGGGGAGAATTTCTACTCAGCTGCAAACAGAGGGTTCCTGTAGCAGCAATAACGTCTCGTCTCTGGAGGATTGCAACCCTGTGGTGAATTGTAATCATCACAGGAATAAATAATTTTTGTTTGGAGTCTGCTCCAAAGTATTTTGGATTTTTCTCTGGTCTATTTCAGACCCTCTTTCATATCAGGTCTCCTTCTGGGAGGTAACTGACGCATGTTGGATTCAGGTCTGATTCAACTGATGAGAAAACATCATACAAGTAAAACTTTAGGATTTATTAGGATTATAAACAGAGCTTTACAGGTCTGCATTCCTCTGACCTCTCACTCATTAGTCTCCATCTCATCCCCATCACAGCCTGCTGAACTCGTGGGAGCCAGCTTCACATTCTGATATGAATGCTGCATTTTTTGATTTGGCATGAGATGCTCTTTTTTTTTTTTCCTCCACATGACAAGGCCATGCAATATGACACTGACACACTGAACCTGGTGCCTGTAAGATAGGCAGAATACAGAACAAGGTTTTACAAGGAAAACTGTTCTGACGGGAAAGAAGTGCTGGTCGTCACAGCTGCTGGCGTGATGCGAGGTAAGGGTGCCATTTCTGTCATGCCACACTACATGTAATTGACAGCTCCCGTCAGTCAAGCATGGAGAGTTAGCGAGAGTGAGAGAGAGTGAAAAGAAAAGTGAGGGTATAGAGAGAGCGAGAGGGGGAGCACTGACACACTGGTCAGTGCATTTTAATGTCAATTAAAAAGCAGCACCATGACAAGAAACTCTGCATAAAGCCCAGAAGCTGTGACGGAGCAAGTAATAGCACGAATAGACCGATGACTCTCTGCGATTCCTCTTTGCTCCATCTGCTGTTAATGCCCTTCTCTCTCTCTCTCTCTCATTTTCTCTGCATGTTGTTACTCTGAGCTGCTTTCCTTCAGTTACTCCTTGACCCCTTTGTGCTCTCTAATTTCTCTTCCCCACCCTCAAGGCAAAGATGTGAGGAACACGGATATGGATGTGGCCTTCACATGAGTCATGATAATGGCGGTCCCTCCTTTTGACCCCCTCACCTCACTTTTCACATCCACCGAGAAGAACCAAATGCCAACTCTAATTTGCATGGAGCCCATTAGCTTTCCTCCAGTAACTCGAAGAAGGGGAGAGAGACTCTGAATCACCGTATTTCACACAAACTAATTGGGCATTTGTTTCCTTCACATCTATAGATGGACTTTACATCTCAGACAGGGAATGAATGAGCTCGGCTTTTAGGCTCATGCGGCTGCATTTTTAAACAATCAGCTTTACGCAGCCTTTCAGCTACGTTCCTTCCATTTCTTCTTGTTATGTATTTATCCAGTAAAATAATAGATACCAGTGCTGAGTTTTCTTGTGTTTCCCATTGACATCAGCCATATTAGGAGATCATGTAAGTGTAAGGCACTGAGGTACATTTACCTACATGCATTTCCCTCAAGGACGTGTCCACAGGATTGGACATACAAGTGGCAAGTTGAAAGATTTGAAGGCATCATTGGAACTGGCCAACATGTTTTTATGAGTCTACAGTAGATAGCCAGGGGCCTGGTCAGCTTGCAGTGATTGGGGGGAAGTTGAATTCCCAAGTGTATAAAAAATCTTCATGTGAGAATGTCTGTACGTCAGATGAAAGTCTGTAGAAGTTGGGTTCACATACTTTTCCACTAGCACTATAAGGTTTTTATGGTTGTTCTCTATGAAGACATGAAAGATCAGAACCTTTTTGTGTTATTATTTTAGGCATTTTATAATTAACGCTCTTGTCTTAGATCAGATCACTTTTTATGACAAATTAATGCTGAAAACCACCAAATTCAAAGGGTTCACATACTTTTTCTTGCTACTGTATGAAAGGCAGCACTTGACCGATGATTCATTGGTACTAGAATAATTTATGATGCCTGAAACATATCTGTGGTCCGCTGCCCTCATGTTCTATGCTCCAGCAGTTTTTTGTATTTATTACTGCAACACTACGAGATTTTTATTATTTTTTAAATATATTTTTTGCTTGATTTTAATTTAAAATTAACAGTTATTTAAAGTTAATATATTGTTTAATATTCATATATTGTAGCTGTATGAACTGCAGCATTTTGTCCAATAAATATACTTTTATTTAGTTGGTCACGCAGTTTTTCCAGTGAACTAGCAGGAAGATTAATGACTTACTACTTATTCAGTGATGCTTTCACAATAATTATTCAGGAAGGAAAGCACTTCACTACTTTAGAAAACACAATATATCTAAATATATTTAAATGCGCAACTAAACACACGAGGACCTGGACATAATTTAGGATTCAACTGGTGCTGTGAAGGGGTGATCTGCTCTGCAACAGTCAAATCCAGGGTGATTCTTGTTTAGTCAACAGGACCTTTCCTGGGAACAATGCTGTAATGGTGAAGTTAATGATGATAATTAGAATTGCACACTTTCACACACAATCCTCTTTGGGAAATTGTGGTTGAACAGGTGCCAGATAGTACATATCAGCGCTACTACAGGGTTTCAGTGTCTTGTCCAAAGAAACCTCGACAAGGAGGAACCGGGAATCGTTTGCTGCCCAAACTGTCAGTGCACAAATCAGAGTGGGCTACGAGGCTGGAAAACAGGTTTCGGAGCAGTTCACAAGTTGTTTATTCCCATTAAAACAAAAATCTTATTAAAGTTATATATGTTATATTATAACATTCAAATACAATTTGAAAAATAATGATGGTTCATCAAGCACAAGGCAAAGTGTTATCGAACTGACAAAGTTAAAAATAAATGACATTGGCAGCAGAGAAACATTTTACATATGTTTGTTATATCTGTGTTTGCGTTACAATATGGCCGCCAAAGACTCAGCCTTGACCAGATCAAACTAAATGCATTATCTCAAAGAGGAGTGTGGCCATTTGTTACACATGTGTCAGATAACCTGAAGAACACTACAACAAAGGATTCAATGTTCCTGCATTCTCTGCTGTTCACACTAGGAAACCACTTCAGAAGGTGTGACAGCCAAATAATGAGAGCCAATCTTGGAGAGATAATCAGCAAAAGAGCCTCACTCACGACCTCAAACAGAAGCGTACATGTGGTGATCTCCGAGCTGAGGATCTATCAGACCAGGGTAGAGCACATTTTACGCCTTTATCTACCTCGGTGCGACGGGAGATATGACAACAGGTCAGCGTGGAGGAAGCTCAAATAAGGTGCCTGCCTTGCTTTACTGCTACTGAGAGCAGACAGACTGGGAAGATGATTAGTTTCTCTGAAAAAGGGTAACGTAGTTCTGTGCCTTTTTTCAGGGTAATATTAGATTACTACTGTGCACTCTCTGTGGATTTGTGTGAAATGCACTTTAAAGGAGAATGTTAAATGTATAGGTAGACTGAATATTATGCACCAAGTAACAGAATCAGCGGATATGGAGAGAGAGATTTCATCAAACTATTGTCATCTTTAACACCAAATATCACGAGGAAAACAAACTACTTACTGTGAATTAAAGGCCCGTTTCTACGTTCATGAATAAATTGTTCACATGTTGTTATTGTGATCAGGTTTTTACTGCTTTCTGTGTGACAGAATATTCATCTTTAATTTACAAGAGATAATATGAGAGAGCTATTTAGTGACACAGGAGCTAGATTGACTGGTCACCTCTTTATTAGGGGTGTAAATAGAAAGCAAACCGCACACTGAGGATCAGTCTCACACACACACACACACACACACTGGGCATTGACACTGTAGATTTAGAAAAGTAAATGGTTATCAGTTTTTGAAATGTCCCCTCCACCCGACATAGTTGACATTTGTTGCTTGAGTCTTGTTTTTAGGGGAGAACTGGAGCATTTCGTTGACGGTCAAGATAAAGAGCAGTTGCCATAAGCCTCTCTGAAATCCTTCCTGCTTCAACAGATTCTGTCTGACCCTCCTCCTGTGGTTATCAAACAGTGCACTACAAACCACTTCACAAAATACGAAATATCACTGAGACCATCAAAAGTTAGAGCTACAGTAAGAGCATCACGCAGAACAAACTAGATGTGGTATTTACAGCCAATGACAACAACTGGGAAAGTGAGACTGGGACAAATCCTCATAAGATCAAACCACCTCTGTGTCCAAGTTCTACAGATGGTCTTCAGCAAACACGTAGGTAGGTATTCTAATAATTCCTAATAAGATTTAGGACAGCATTTGGCTGGTATCACTGCCTTTTGGTTTTTCATCCAGTTGTGACACGGTGAAATGTTCTTAAATTAAGTGTTGTATTGTCTCTTATGCACCAGATGGTTAGTCAGCATGGACAGCTAAAACAGGGTCCACAGGACCCATCTGTCACTTGGCAACTAATATCACTAGCGTTCAATCACTTCCACAAGCACCAACAATAAATACAAAAATGCAGAGAAGACCTCCAACGGCATGTCGGAAGAGACTCGTCTGACACAGGGAGCAAATCACAACAAAGCTTCATTATTCCATCTCTCTTTACAACGTAATTACAAAGAGATTTACACCTCTACTGTCCTCTTCTTGCCTTGAGTGCAGAATTTCCACATAGTTGGGTGTCCTTGCAGAAGTGCGTGCTGCCTGCACACCTGGCACAGCGGGGAAACAGATTAAGAAGGCATATGCAGCAGTTACTGGGCGGCATCCACTAATGTCTGTCTTGGGACGGGGCAGTAAAACAGTTAAGTAAAAGGGAAGCTGTTTTATACGCACTTTGCTCAAACTGCACACATGATTGCGTTAGTGTTGAATTTTCACTATTTTCAGGTGTGCAGTGATAATTCGCAGGTCAAGTAGTAAACCATACACTAGCATGTGCTCTTCTAGCAGCACATCACAGCCCAAACAACGATTCTAGACTTCCTAAATCATGTTTATCTCACTTCCTCACATCAACCTGACATCCAAAGGTGTCTTTCCTTGTATCACCTCCTTATAACTGAGGTGTGCCAAATGTTGCTGTTGGTTCACTTAGTGTTACAACTAAGCACAAAGGTTGCCGTGTGTTAGTTTATTGATGGATATAAATTTACATCAGACTATAATGGGTAATTTAACTAATTCATGGAGAGAAGATACGACAGAAATTCCTTCCAATTTTTCCAAGTATGGTGACACACACAAGAAGAAACTTTGGCCAAACTGCCATCAGCAGCTATATCACGGCCATCTGAGCCACTTATGTGCCATATTCAGCCCACGAACACATGCTATCTGTCCTCATCAACAGTAACAGCCTTTCCTTAAGCCGCCTTATAGACCTGACATTTTCCACTATACTGCATGTGCAAATTATTGTTGATTGTGTAGCATGTAATTTTTTTTTCTGTCCCTTTCTCCTCCTGCAGAAAAGTAAATGTACTGAAACACACCAAAGCCCCAGTCAATTCCACGGCTGCCGAGTCATACATCATATTTTGAGTGTATGGATTTCTAATATCTCGCTACAGCAGTCAAGATGATGTAACAGATATGGACTCTGAGCACATATCAAATATATTCCTTGAGGATATTCAGTATGGCTGCCAAGAAACATTTGATCAGATTATTAGAATAGATAACCTCATATACGTTGAATTACACTGAAATATCAAAAGCACAGCTGGGGGGTAATTATAGGTGGAATGACATCTATTGATGACCATGTTAAAGAAGAAAGAAACAAGAATGGGAACTCTCACTGCTGCCATTTTGCATCCCCAGTTGAACTCAACACTCAACCTTCAGCCATAAAGATAAAAAACAGCTTCTTCATAGCACAAAGTTGGTGTGAGTTACTCCGTAGTACTGTAGTAACATCACGGACAAGTATAAGGTCTGGCTGGAAGCAGTTCAGGATTTTAACTGCAGCAGGTGACTCGTAAGACTGAAGTAAGCTGCAGCGCACATAGGTATATAATAAAACTCTCTCGATGCACTAGACAGCATGAGATAAAGACAACAACCTATAAGCCTTGCATTATTTATGCACTCGACTAAATGGGCTAGGGCCCCGTTACAGAGTAGGATGCTTCCAAGGCACGGCTCCAGGTGAAAGGACCTTGTTTCTCCATTTTGAGTAATATTATAATGGATTTTAAAATTGGCCTTAGTGTGGACATTTTCCTGGAACACTGAGCAGCTTCTACCAGGAGCAAGACAGCTCTTAAGGTCAAAGGGCATGAAATCTCCTCTTTCACCAACAGATCACATAGGGGACAGTTCCCCGGATGTGGATTCATCAATAAAATACAGTGCCTTGAAGCTGCCTGCAGAACATACTCATGTATTCATCACCACTGTGAATAAACCTCCAACAGCAACTCTAGTTGAATAAAACCCCAACCTTGAAAGTGAGTAAAGAAAACTGGTGATCCTTTATTAGAGCTGATTTAACCCGAACATACCTCAAAACAGTTTACCTATATTTTATCAGCATGCCCTCAGCACCACTATAGGAAACAATATGCCGGGACATGTTTATTAAACATTCCTGTAGGATGAAAAATGCTCCAATACACCACCAACACATATCCCTGCTGTTCCTGCCAGCTAAGTCGATGCTCATTGAAAAGGCTCAAGTCATCGGAATAAAATAGAGTGATTGAGCAGTAGCAGCTCTCCAAGAGCACACGGACTGGCACATGTTCAGGGTGGGCAGAAAAAAAAGGCAAATAGAGGGGTCATTGTGGATTTGAGCAAAGTGCTAATAATCCTAAGGGAAATCATGAGCACTAGCTTAAGGCCAGAGTTGGTGTTGTGGACGGTCATTCAGCAGTGTGCGAGGCGCCATGGGAGAGTGTACCAGTGAGGCATATGAAAGGGAAATGCTTAGGTATGCTGAGTCAGTAGCAGAGCACTGGGGCTCGGTTTGCCCCGTGGTGGATAGATGGAGACCATTAACAGGAAAGTCAAGTGTCTTTCCACACCATGTTTTCTCTGTGTTACATTTTCACCTGCTGCTACTAAATATACGTATAAGTCATAGATCTAATTATAGTTTTGTGACATGATCGACTGATGATTGAAATCGGGTGAACCTCTAAACTGTCTTGATAGTTAGGCTGAATCATGATCAGTTACTTTCTAATTAATAAACCATCACAGGACCACAGGACTAATGTTTGACAATAATGACTTGTCTATATACAAAATGTTTTAAACACACAATTTCAGCAAAATTATTATTTTTTCCATCTTATATTTGAAAAAAATAAACTTGCATTGAGTTGAAATCTACCAACACAATCATACAATTATTCTGACATTTGCTCGGCTCTTGAGCTGGTTCTTTTGAGCCAGATACAGTATCATAGGAAGAGTTTGTCTGATGTGCTGATAATCCAAACGTCCAATTATAAACTGATC